>NC_143195.1:34115000-34419166 GCF_051530095.1 Phoenix dactylifera
ACTATGCTGACAACGTTGCATTTTTAGGCGACAAGAAGGAGAAGTGTAGTAGGAATAAACAAAGATTAAAAAATGCAACACAATATGAAAATCTAGAAGCTAGCTAATCTTGCAATTCTTTGACATTCCTGAGGCAGTAATTCGTCGAGAAAGGAGCTAAAGATGTCATGGAACCACCCAATTTTGGAAGAAGGAGCAACCTTCAGGAAGAATATGTCTGCACAATGCATTCATGGATAAAATATCTGAGCTGCGGTCAACTCATCTTGTTCACTTTGACCGATAATCTGACTGCACCTGCATGAAGATGTAGCTCATCAATCAGACAAGAGTTCATTGAAATAGTGTTCTGCAAGACTGAAAACAGCTTTTACATACGCATGCAAATTTAGATGTAAGGCCCAAAGTACATGCTAGATATACCTTATTATCCGTGGTAGTGTTTTCATCAAGCTATGTCCATTATGAGAGGCCAATATTCATGTGCTCGGCTGTTAATTTCATCTGAAGACCACAGAAGCTCAACCCTGTCAAGATTCATCCCGGCAGCTTTCCAATCTCGATAAGATAACAACCAACTGTTTGGAATTTTTCAGATCACCCCCAATTTTATAGTTTAGCCGTGCAAACTAATCAGAAATCCACATACAGTGCACCCAGCAGATGTCAGCTTGCTCACATCGATTGTCTTCATGACACCCTGATGAGAAGCAAAAGTACTATAAGCAGAAGAATGCAAGAACATAAACATTTTTACCTGCGATGACTTTGGAAATCCAGAACCAGATAGTCATTTTACAAAATTTAAACAAGGTTTTTCTTGATTCCTTTGCGGTATGAAGATATAAAAAAATGTTTCAATGAAGTTTTTGAGCATTACAGAGTGATGTCATCCAAGAAGAATGATGGCCTATAAAGGATCAAAAAGTGGAGGAAAAAAATTGCAGAATTCAGACAAACAGAACGTAGAAGACATGAAACTGCACAAGAAATGATCATATCAAACTGGTCTTCACCTATCAATTTATTATCACTATGTTATCCTGCGAACTATATAAAAGTGCCAATGTTCCTCTAATGCGAGAACTTTCACACCTAGATAACATAAAATTAAGATCATGCGGAACTTACCCAATCAAACCATACGACCTCCCATCTCTATTACAATGTTAGGCAATCATGGTTAGAGACCTAATGGACCAATTCTATATTCAATAACGTGCATGCGTTAAGACTATCTCATGTTTTCAACGTCTCAACTAAAACATAACAACCCTTACATGTCCATCTCCTATCTACGAGATACCTATTGCTGCCAGGCTTCTGATGTGCACTCACTATTTGAAGTCGTGGAGGCTTCAAGCTCTCCATATATCCCATCTCTCTTCTTAGCAACACCAGACCCGCAACAAGATAATGCTATATCTCTTACAAGCATTTTTTCCATTGAAATCTGTCGCAATCATTCTTGGAAACCAATAGTCTGCCAAACAGGTCGCACTTCAAAATTTCGTGCTCGTCATATTGTTAATTTATAATGTTAGGCTCGAATCATGTTGACTAATCAGTTAATTTATACTCCAATCATATTTGTCCTGGTATAAAGCATGTCAAATGCAACCAAGATTGCTGCTACCCCTTCGTAAATAACATCCAGCATCCCTATATCAATCCTAATGGCCTATACACATTATCAATTATCTTTTGGCTGGACGCAGCTTGGGTATATACGACAACTGGGAACTAAGTCCACAAAGGATAACTACGCCACCCAAAGTCAACCTTCAAAATGCCTTCTTAGCAATCCTTTTTGCACACTGATGATTCTTACTACCAATCCACTCTCTCGTTAAAGCAATAAAAAGAAAGTTACTCATCATATCCTAGGATAAAATAATTCACTCGGAGAGTATAT
This sequence comes from Phoenix dactylifera, assembly GCF_051530095.1. Classification (NCBI taxonomy): domain Eukaryota; kingdom Viridiplantae; phylum Streptophyta; class Magnoliopsida; order Arecales; family Arecaceae; genus Phoenix; species Phoenix dactylifera. The sequence continues at coordinate 34,116,916 of NC_143195.1, forward strand.
GATTTTAAAAAAACCAAAATGAACCAAACAGATCTACAAATTAGTTAGCTTGTGTTGAACTTGGAAACATGTGACTCCTTTAAGATTGGGGCCAAGCAAAATGAATTGAGGATATTGTGGCAATAAAAGTGCTGACTAGTACTTCAATGACCAATAGGAACAATCATGACTAAGTTTCCAAGTCAAGACCCACTGATGCATGCCCTCCCATCGCCATCCTTACTTTATTGTGTGAGAGGGAAACAAGGAAAGTATATCAATCTAGAAATGAAAGTATGTTTAGTTTTTCCAAGAACGAAAATAGGTAGGGAACATAATGAACCCTTCTAAATAAATTCACCTTTGATTGCAATACTTGGATACCCAAAAGATATTTTCTAAAATGCATGAAAAGATGTTTTGACTTTCTCTACAAACAATGAATAGAACTACTAGCATGGTTGGCTGAAACGACCTGATCCAAGCAATTCAGGCCATACCGAGCCGAACAGCTCAGGCAGTTGGGTTGATTTGGCCCTATAAAACCTCACGAGCCACCAACTTCTTGGCCTTTTAAAGGCTCTCGAGACCCCCAAAGATGCTCCCGTGCATCCCGAGCCCTCCCCCTACCAAAGCCCTAGAAGAAGGTCCTCTCTCCCTCCCCCTCTCTCTCTCTCGAAGCCCTGGATATCCCAAGCCCCTCATCTTCGTTGCTCAGCCGCTGTAGGTAGCATGGTGGACACCGTGAACGGGAAGCAGGATCCCAAGCCCCTTGCCTTCGTTGCTTGGCTAGGAGGGCAGTGTCGAAGCTCGAGAGGTGCTTGAAACTTGGTTGGAACTCAGAAGAATACAAGGTACTCTCTCCTTCTCTCTCTCCCTCTATCTCAGTCCCTCCCTCTCTCTCTCCTTCTCCCTCCCCCCTCCCTCGCCCTGTTGTTGAGTAGTAACAGTCCTACATCTGATAGGTTAAGAACTTTTGTAGTGCTTATATACTCTTAGGCCCATTTATCTAAATGCTCAGATTTTTAGATGGGATCTTAACATGGTATCAGAGCCCACCGATCCTTCTTGCCTTCTGAAACCTCCACACTCCCGCTTACTAATCCACATGCCGCCCCTCATCTGGATTCGATCCTTTGGGCTATACAAGTGAGAAGGTGTTCAGGAATAATAGTCTCACATCAGATAGGTTAAGAACTCTTGTGGTGTTTATATATTCTTGGGCCCATCTATCTAAATGCTCAAATTTTTAGATAGGATCATAACACCTATTTCGGTACGTCCTAGAATAGCACAATACAGACCCGTACTATACCATACCGGTCACAGACCGCTACGAGCCTTGGTACAGATTTGTCAAACCTTGACCACTAGCCTTATGAATTAAAAGTTAAAATGATTTCTCAACCACCATGAGAAGCAATTCATAAAAAGTTGTTTGACTCATCTATTTATTAACACCCAATCTACCTATTTGTCAATAGGATTGGTAGAGAATATTTATTTATGCCATGAAAAAAAATCTTTTGAAGCCAAATACTCTTGGATGGGCAGTTGAATAGGGAGGGCAAGAATTTTTTTCTCCCTCATATTTCATAAAGTATATCACTTCAAGGTTATGAAAACTTATACTTTAATCCTTAGTTATGCCCCACCATACATTAAAAGAAAATCTATCGTAGTATTATGCACCTAAATTTCATCAACTTGATTAAATTTACCCTTCAAGTTAGAGGGGTTAGCTAAAACCATCCATCCCCTCTAAAGGGATGAATTAAAAAAAAAAAGAATTGCATCTTATGTCAAAAAAGGATTATGATAGGTGGGTTTGCTACCATATCAAAGGAAACACAAAAAATCTAGACCAAAGGAAGAGATGATGGTGTCAAATAGATTGGGCAACAATACATAAAGCCGTTTCTCGAAATCCACTCCAAGCTTAGTAATTATCTATTCAATCAAATGATTATCTTTTAGAGAACAAGGTTCCTTGGTTATTCAGGCCCTTGAGGGAAGGGGTCCGGTTGTTAAGCCCATCACACACAACATGCTCCGGAGCATTTAACTACCTGTTAGAACAAGATTTAAACTAAGAGGATAAACAAGAGCATGTCAAAAAGACCTTTTTCCTCATTTTTATCTCTTTACAAACTATCTAATGGATCTTGACAACCAGAAGGTGGAAGCCCAATTAGTGGTGCTTTCATAACGTGACATGGGACCCGCCTTACATAGCACCGTGCCGCCATAATCTAGCACTCCAATAACTACCCCAATCAAGGTTTTAAATATCAGTATTGAAGGCTGCATCGTTTTTCCATCAAAACAGTATATGTACGGTTTTCATACAATATCAGTACTGACAAGTACATATCAAAATTGAAAACATCAAAAGGAATGAAAAATCATTGGTACCAATCGATACAGTCAGTGCAGTACCATCATGGCTGATACATATCGGTACTCAGTATGAATGTTTTCAGCATCCCAGCAACTGTATCTATGCCGGTTTCACATTGGAACGATATAGTACCAATGGTACTATCCCATTCTAGTGGTTTTTGAATGCATGACACCAATCCTAATTGCCACAACAACCCCATCCCCTTTACAACTGATGACAAAGCCCTCTACCTCCAACAAAGAACCACAATTATCCTAACACTTATGACATCAACTAAGGAAATGTGATTGTCATTATGCCTTACTCATACCCGAGGAGGCTCAACAATGATGGTAGCAACAAATATGGGGGATCACATTGTCCTACTAATATAAAGATAGAATTTGGACTTGCATAGCTCTACAGTGAAGATGGTGATTTTGCATCATGAATTTGAGCTTGTCAGCTGCAGACCCAGGCACGTGCATTTGATTCTTATCTCTATTCTTTTTTAGAAATTTAAAGAACTCTTCCGTGCTTGGATTTATCGCATGCTATACAAATCCATTCGAGTTTTAAGGTTTCTTTTAGGGAAAAAAACTCTAACTCTATTTAGAGGATGAAATACTATCTGTTATATCATCCTACAACCCATGCCTTACTTAAACCCTAGTAGGCCTAACGAAGCGTATGCACGCCTCCAAGCCATGCTTAGTTATAGCTTTAGGGAGGCTCAATTGCAATTGCTGCACAATGTGATTGTTGAGCACTTCCTAACTATCAATCATCATTACGAATGGTGCGCACACATTTACATCCTCCACAACCATCCCTCCTATCACAGCCCTCCTTTTTCAGCCTCTACCGTGATTTCATTCCTTGTTTAAATAAATTGCTACATTTTGTTTGAAGCCTAGATTTCTCTACTCTCTATGTTGACTTCCGGAGCTTCCATGGCTTCATTGTAATGGATTCCTATTAGTTTGCATAACTAGTGTCCTTTCCCCTATTTATGGGTTTCAAGAAATTCTAGAATGATAATTAATCTCACAAACCTCACAATATGTTGAAGACTCTAATAACTTCAGCAACATTTTTCTTATATGGTTTCCCTTGTTCAGGGGCTCTGGGCACTTTCTGTCACATTTGATCTCACAAATCTCATGTTAAGCTATAGACTCTTATAGGGGCTCTGACCACTTTCTGTGACATTTAATCTCACAAATCTCATGTTAAGCTATAGACTCTTATAGCCTCTTCAATTTTAACTTCTGCCCCTTCCTCCTATTTGTGGGCTTCAAGAATATTTCGAGTGTCATGCTTGATCTCATAAACCTCCAAGTGTGTTGTAAATGGCGATAATTTCCAATTTTTTTCTTTTTATCCTTCTATCTGTGGACTTTAAGAATTAGAATGTCACACTTGATCTCACAAACCCTGACAATATGTTATGGCTTGCAAGAATTGCAACAAATATTGCCACATCCTCCAACAAGATTGCAATTTTTTTTAAAAGAATCATTAAGCCCAGCATAAGATAAATCCAAACAAAAAAAAGCCATCTTCAAATTTAAAGAAAAAAGAAATGGTAGAGAAAGGAAAAAGCGCACACAAGGTTCCACAAATAAGGGGCTATGTTAGGCATCAATTCATTCACTGCAGAGCAATAAAAGCCTAGTCTTTTACCATCATAATAGTAGAACAAGGTGGCCTCTTTTCCTATCGCTACCACCGCTATCAAGCCTCACCAAAGTATGAGTTATGCATTGTGAGGAATATGTATGCCTAACAGGGTTGTTATCTTGGGTTCGGGATAGGTTAAGAAAAAGTGGAATATGAAACTCACATTTATGGGATAGTTATCTACAAGTTATTCATGTTTTTCTTTAGGGTAAATTATTTGGACTAAGGGTGTTTTTGTTCATAAAGATTAGGAGCCATGTATAAACAACGGCCTTATGCCATGATTAGATTATGAAACCTTTCCCTTGGAATAGTTATATATGGCATAATCAAGTTTGACTAGCATAACTATTCCTTGTGCCTTTTTCAGAAGTTGTTTGGCAGGCAAGAGACTTACAGAGCCTGACATTTGCTTTTTTTTCCAACCAAATGCTGCTAAAGGAGTAGTTGGAAAGTGGTTGAGAATACTGGTGGAGCCAGATCAAGTTAGGGATGTGGTGATGCAGGCATCCGACAGTGCAATGTAAATAAAGGTTGGGTCCAAAGTGGTGCTGCAGCAACATCACCATCCACCCATCGATTGCCATAATTCATCGAATATCTTGCACATAGAAATGAGGGGGAAGTCTCTTGGGCAAGCTCTCTATCTTTGTCCAACATTTTGGCTAATGAGGTCAAGGACTAGGCGATGTTGGAGCACATGGATATATGATGCCTGATGGGCTCTGCGAAACCCCCTCCCCTCCTCAAGCAAGCACAAACATCCTTACTTTTCAGAGGTTAAGCTTTAAGAATAGAGAATTCTTCATCTTACATAAACAAGTTATACGCAACCTAGAAAGAAAAGAAACATAGTATTGTCTTTCTAGTGAATTGATGTCACCCCTTGCATAGACTAGATCACTAACATATCAAAGATACTATTAACATTCTAATTCAATTACTATAATCAGAGAACTAACAAGCCTTATCCTATCAAATTGGAATGATGGATCTTTAATTTTCTTCATAATTTGCTCTTGCAAACGATAGGCATAACCTTCATAACCTATTAAATTAAGCTTTTCAACTCCACTCAGTGTACTACATATATTCCTACTTCCGTTCATAGCCCGGCAAAAGAAATCCAAGTGCCCCAGTAATTTTGTTCTAACCAAACCTCCATTCCATGACCCCACATGGTAAATAAAGTAGAGCTGCACTAAAATCAAAAAACTAGAAACCAAAGACAGTCTACCACATGGCTACACAACTAATCTTCCAAGCAAAGAAATTGTCTTCTCAAATAAAACCGAAAACCATATTTGGGTCCTAGGCGGTGCAACTTTTAGAAGGGAAAATCAGAATAAAAAACAACATTGAGAAATTAAATTACTAAACTGTGGTAATATCTGGCATTAGACGACATAATCATTGTAAATTGTAGAAGTTCCCTGTACCCAAATTAGATGTCACTTCTAAAAATGATAGCAAATAGATAAAGATCAAAACATCTGAAATGATTAAACCTGGGCAATGTGCATCCTCCCTGATGGTTCAGAGTCTTCAGACCCATCATAGCAGATCGGATTCGGTTTTTTCTCGAGGAGGTTTCTGGTTCGTCTTCTTGTGTGCATTCCCCTCCCACGCTCCTCACCGGCGCGTACTTCTCTTTCAATATTTACCTGTAGTCCAAGCGGCACAAAAAAAGCGGAAATTGTACCAATAGCCGAGATTGAGTTTAACTCTCCTCTTTTTTTTCCAAGGAGTTTGGATTGGAAGGAGTAAGAGATTCCAAGGTCCTTACGAGGCGGGGGCCGGAGCCGAGGAGGAAGGATCTAAACAAAGTGAGGCGACGTTTAGTGAGGATTCGACGGCGGAGATCCGCTTGTCTGTTCCTTCCGCCATGGATGCCTCACGGGAGGGACGGCGCCAGGTTTTGCATGGGGTTAGGGTTTTGGGCCGTTTACAAGCGGGAGGAAGAAGTCGATGAGAGCTAAGAAGGCAAAACTTCGATCCCCGAGCGAATGTATACTTGGAAATGTACTCAATAGACCGTAGATCTATTTATTAATTACCTAATATTAAATATAAAATTTATATTATATATAAAAATAGATATTTTAAATTTTGGTTTTTTTTTTGGGTGGATTTTGGTATATTTCTTGAATGATTCCATCCCCCTCTTAAAAAAAAGAAGAAAAAAAAAAAACGCTCTCCGCATATTTCTAAAAAAAACCTCAACATAATTGTTATTTGTTAGAGGGTTGGGGTTGTACGTTTCGTGTGATTCACCTTTGGATCACCCACCGATCGCTTTGACATCCGTGCAGTCAGCCAATTTCAGCGGTAGATGGGGGCGTCGGCATCTGCGAGGTTTGACCACGAGTTCACAGGTTTGCTCTGCGAGGAAGTGGAGAGAACCACATACAGATGTACCAAAAAAAAAAAAAAACAGCGACCACATTCAAATGTACAGTGATCCCACTGGCTCATTCCAGGCAGTCGGCATGCCTTCTGAAAGCACATTCTGCACCTATTCTAGGAAGTGCAGCATAGAATCTAAAGACCAGAGTTCCCATTTACCATCCAATGTACCAAAATCAACGTTTTAATAGGAGATTCAAAAGACACGTAACCCGATGCAGATCTACTAGCAGAAAGTGTGCAAAAAGTGGTTCTCCCGTAATACACATAAAAAAAAAAGCATTTCGCCCTGCCAGTCCGCCGCCAACACGTCTCAGCATCAGGAATGATATAAAAAACTCACAAGAAGTCAATCTGCCATCTGATCTTGATAAGAAAACATGGAGCCGATGGAAACCATTCGTATCAATTATGAAATTTTTTGCTAGCGGCAAGTACAGCTGGAGAAGCCAATAAATGGGAATAGATTTATCCAATGGTTAAAAACAAAAAGAGCACTAAGCAGTGCATAACTTAAAAACAAAAAAGAGCACTGAAGCAGCAGAGAGTGGAAACCTAGGAGAAAGAATGGATTTTAGAGAGGCAGGCCATAAGCCCGGCACTGTAGTAGTAAGACACCACCTAAATAACTAAGTCAGCCATAGAAAGCTTTCATCATGAACCAACAGCATGCCTGTGAAAGGAGAAACATTAATCAGGGTTTCAAAGCATATATCATTACAAGCCTGACCTCATATAGTCCACATCTGTTGCACTTTTAATTAGTTACCAGACGGATTGCCATGAAATGGAAAGTGTAAGCAAAACATCACACTCCACATGAAATCTTTTCCAACCTCTTACTCCTTTATCTGTAATAAAATCATCACTGGTTACTGCCACTTCTCACCTCTTCAGTATAATGACTTATATCCTCCAATTAGCCTGAATCACTTTGATGTCACATTTTCTTATTCGAAGTAACCCTCTCTCTTCAACTTTCTGTGGAGAAATAAATCCCATGTTATTGACAGGTGGCTTGCACGATACTCTCCAAACTAACTTAAAGAAACAGAGGTGCTTCCTGATGTTAAATCTCCTAGTATAGAGCATGCTAAGTGAAAGCAAGATATTATTCAGCCGACAAAAAGTTGAACAAGAAAATTATATCATAAGCAGTACATTCGATGGTCAACGTTGTTAGTTGACACAGGTATCAATTATTATGATTTCAAGCCTCGCAAGGTCATTTTTATGACAAGAGAATTATTCACGGTGCAAGTTGTGGGCTCCAGGCAGATGAGCCCATGAGGCATCTGTTGGCTGTACAAAAAGAACTTTATCAGGTGAGTGGGATGCGATAGCGAATTTAGCTCCAAAAAAACAAAGGCTCGAGTGGTGGGCGGCATGAAATCAAAAAGTAGTTCCTCCTGCAGGACATCACAAGCTCAGGAATACACATGATGTATTAGAATAGCAAGCACAAAGAACCCTGCACATCTTTAAACAAATACAAAGCAAATAAAAGCCTCCCCACATTTCTGAAGTAAATGAACCTCTCACATTGCTCCTCTAAACAAAATCTGCATGAACTAATCAAAATGTACATTTAACAAGTCCTATCTGGCCCAAAGAACTGAGCAAAAGGCTCTAACGCAACATTTCCTCTTTTTATTCTTTCACCTTTCACACAATTGGTCGGTTCCCAGGCAAAGATATAACATGACATTCTTAAGCTAAAGAACACAAAAAAGAAAGACGCCATAATGTAAACCTAGTACCTTTTTTATCTTGTCTGTGTGGGAGAACAGAGCAGACCTGATGCATCTGCACCCACCACCGCAAGCTCACAAACAGCACAAATCTGCCCCTCTATGGCTGGCACAAAGCGAGCCCCACAATACGGGCAGGAAATATCCTTCTGCCCGCGGTAGATTGGAACAAAAGTAGCCCCACAAACTACGAATGGATTCCTGTAATCATAATTCAGCTGGTTGGTATCCTTTTTATCACCGCAAGCCTGCAACACCTGCCTAGCCTTCTTCACTTGGGCTTCAGTAGGACTGTTCTCCAGAAGCATCCTAGCAAAATTGGATGCTGTAGCAAAGTTCCCTCCCCTGTAGCAGCTACTCATTGCGCTTGCAAGCACGAGTCTCATGTGAATCTTTTGAAGCTTACAGTTGGTGAAGTAGCATGCCAACTCCTGCTGACGAATTGCATTGTCCTTGATTTCCTTTCTTTTCACTTCCATCTTCAAGCCCAGGACATACTCTCTCGCTATCTCAATAAGCTCCTTCACTTCATCAACTTCCCTCCTCGAGTCCACCACCAAAAGGGGGATAGAGTGCAGGATATTGAGAAATTGCCGCAAAGCCTCTGGAAACTTTCCCTCTGTTGTGACTCGGTACGCAGCCTTAAGCTTCTCATCCATCTGTGAAAACTTAAAAACAAGTGCTGGTGGGCCCCTTACGTTAGGACTGGCAGACTCAGTCCAACCCTTCTCAACAGCAATTAATATCACTGGTGCTGTAGCGAAAGCACGAAGATATGTGTGGCTACCTTCGTAAAGATCCACAAACAACGGCTTTAAGGGACCAAAGTTCTTTAAGCCCAGTTGCCGGCTAAGCAGGCGCATGGCAGTGTCGAAATTTCCAGCTGCCACATGCTCCCCTGCCAGAGATGATTTATGAATCCAAATTTGGCTTACCGGCATGCCTGGTGTGGGAGAGACAAACAAAGGTGAACGAGCATTGGTGCTAGCTTTTGGTGTTTCCATATCTGGTGGTAATTCCAAATCTTCAAGGTCCCAACCTCCTTCCTCATCATTCTCTTCATCTGCTTCAGCATCCTCAACTTCGGCTGCTATATCGCCATTCTGAATTACGCCATCAACATCAACAATATCCAAATCCTCATCACCCCAGTCAGCACCGTTAGCTTCTTCCTCCTCATGTCCTGCACTCCCAATATTATCCAACTCGCCTTCAAAAATACCTCGCATCACCCTTAGCAATGGCCAGTCACCACTGCACATGAGCGGCTGAGGTGGCATCAGAAGAGAACTGACTTTTCCTTCAGGTATAGAAGGAACATTATCTCCCAATTCAGCTGCAAGCCTGTCAGCAACATCAGCAAGCCCATGAGTGGCAGCTGTGACATATGCAAGAGGCAAATGGCCAGCTCTCTCCAAGATCGTGACACGTTCGCGTACGTCACCGAGATACATGGCATTGTGGAACTGGCCCATCACATCATTTTTAATCTCGGCTATCCTCAACATTTTGGACAGTTTTTCCATGTTCCCTGTTACAAGATAGAGAAAAGATAGCCTCTCGAAGTTTTTAGTCCTCTGGTACGCATATTCCATAATACTGGTGTTTCCCTGTCGGAGAGCCTCAATGCCCAACCTGTACCAGTAGTCCTTCTCATCTATATCCTTTGCTGAAGCAACGGCAATCTGGATGTTGCCACTCTCAAGAGCCAGGTTGAACCGGGTCCTCTCATCTTTGACAAAATGGAGAGCTACTTCAGGGAAACCTTTCTGTTGCAGATATGCGATCACAGCCTGTCCGCAGAGCTGTGAATGCCTGATCATGCTCATCACATGGTCATATCTTTTTCGCAAAAGGGCAAGCTTGAAAATGTATTCTGTAGCATCAATTGACATAACCCGATTCTTCCCGTCACGATCCAAGCAATAGATATTGCTACCAGAAACCTTGGTTAGGTAAATAGGAACATCAAGGGTTCTCACAATTCCACTGTCCCCATTAGGAAGGCAGTACTTAATATGGTTCAAGGTTGTATAAATAAAGACGCCATTCTCATCCCAGGCACCACTTTTGACACGGATGGTCTCATGAAGCGTGCAGCGGTGCGTAAGTTTCTTGCTAGCAATGACTATAGCATGTTTGCTCAACAAGGCAACAGACTCCATGTCAATTGACCAAACAACATATTTGACAGATGGGGTCTGAAGTTCCCCAAGAACAAGCCTCTGCTGGAGATCAAAGATGACCACCCTATCCTCAGCCCTACACAACAGATTGCCCGTCCCGGCATAAAATATCGCATCTGTAGCAATAGGAAGAGGACTCTTCTTAACAATCTCATTCTTAAGGTTCTTCACCAATGCTTGATTGTTACTCTTGTCGAGAACTGCAAATCTGTTGCGAGCTACAAAAACAGCTGAGCCCCCGGATCCCTTTTTTGCTTCCTGCATAAAATCACCCCTTCCAGCAGAATCCTTGGGAACAATATAGAGTTCATATGATCCCCCATCCACATCAGAGCAGAGCAAGACAGCATTCTCTGTGGGGCTGTAAGACAGTGTTCTGGGTCCCTGATTCAAGTTGACAGAACCAAGCCTTCTAATTGGAACCACTTGATTATCCTTTTCGGATGAAAACTCATGGAACCGCAAAAACCGATCTTTTACATAGTAGAGAGTATCTCCACTCACAGAGAAAGCAGGGCGCTCTCTCTCCAATTTAAAAACAATCATACCGCTGTCATGACCAGCTGCAAGAAGGTTCATTTCTGGATGTGCAGCAAGAATCCAGAAGCGGTCATGTTCACGGCGAAATGTCTGAATACCAGTGCGCTTCGTAGCATCCCAAATGCGTATGCTTTTGTCCTCTGAGTTTGACACAATAATATCCTGCTTTGCGTGGAACATTACACAAGAGACATTATTCATGTGCCCTCTCAATGTGTCCACTTCCCAAGCCTTGGTATCTATATAACAAGACAAGTGATTTGTGTTAATACATTTCCACTCTATTTAAAGATCAGAAGGTATATTAAAAGCTTCCTTGTTTAATTCTCGAACATTAAAATTGTAAAAAAGAATCTATCTTGTTTATTCATTTTATTTTCAAGATACTCACAAGAATCTATGCTTATTCCCCAGATTCAACATAGAGTAGTAATTTACTAAAGCTTCTTGTGTTGTTTCAATTCTTCCCCTTCATGGATACTATAAAAGACATGAGGAAGCTTGGAAAGCGCTTTTGAGTTTACCATTCATTCGCCATAGTTTCAACTGTCGATCATCTGCTCCAGACACGATAAGAGGCAGACTAGGATGAAATGACGCCCAGTTGACTCCACGATCATGACCTTCCAAGACATACTTGACAACAGCATCAACTCCACCAAACAGATCAGTGTTCATCTGGCTCAGGCGCAAGATGTCATCAGCTGGTGACACCGTCTTCTTCCTCAGCGCACCAATATCCCAGACCCGGACTGTCTGATCCAGGGAAGCAGATACAACCAGGTCCTCCTTTGGATGGAACAAGGCACACATGACATAGTGGTTGTGCCCTGTTAATACTGAAATGCAGGTGCGAGACTGCCAGTTCCAGATTCTAATAGTTTGATCATCACTAGCACTAACAATCCATGGATACTCATCATGAAATTGGACTGTCCGAATGTAATCGAGATGCCCAAGAAGCGTAAATAGGCACCGATGGGTCTTGTAATTCCAGACCTTGATCTTGTAATCATCACCTGCAAAAATATAGCATTAGTGCAGTTGCAGACATGGTGCAGACCCTAGAATTGCACACATAAATTAGGTAATCCGAACTCACTATACAACTTCATAAAACTTAGCAATTACTATTCATTTCACAATATTTAAGATCTCAAAATATCAGATCAAAGCGAAAGCAAACAAAGTTCGATCTTTTGGGTTTTATGGTAGATAGCCAACAACATCAAACTCAAAAATAAATAGGTTAACATAAAAATTAGATAAACAAAGAACACATTGCAACACTAACTGTATGGACGATCCCAACCTAAATCATTTGCATGCAATTCATAAAGAATTGAACGGAACCGCCCAGATCTATACATAATATGATTAAAACCGAGATAATAGGAATTTCTTTTAAGTTTGGCAGATCTAAACCGATAGTTTACAATATTAATAACCAAAGTAGGGAATAATAAAACTCCAGCCGTAAAGAGAAGATTCTGATGACAAGGGGAAGATGAATCACCCCCGGAGACGAAGAGGGGCTGAGATTTATGGAAGTGAACGCCGCGCACAGGGCCGTCGTGCTCGTCAAATCGGTCGATGAGGGTGCCCATCCGGTAGTCCCATAGCTGGATCACGCCGCTGTGGAGGCTGGCGAGGATCCATGGCCGCTTGCTGTGGAAGCTCAGCCCCTTCACCCGATTGCTTTTCGTCTCGAACTTGGTCAGCATCTCTCCCCTCCTTCCTTCCTCCCTTTCGCTGCCTCCTTAATCCACCTGATCTCAGGAAAACCTAACTACCCCAAGAAGCCTGAGAGATCCAAAGAAACCAATCAAAAGGATCCAGATTAGACGGGGCGAAATCAGATGCCAGCTTTAGGGTTAGGACTCGGATCGAAGAGCGGATATGGAACCAAGAAACGGCAAAAGGAAGGGCTCCGACCTCGGTATCTCAGATCTAGATCTAGATCGAGGAGAGAGAGCGACAAGAAACGATATTCGCCGGGTACGAGATCGCCGTTGCCGCTAGAGAAGAGTAGGCGGAAGGCACCACAATGAGATCTCTCCCGTTGTTACCCACAGCCACTCCTCTCTTCCGTCTTATGCCTGTGTTTTGTTTTTTTCTCTATTTTCTTTTTTTTCCCGTGCTGCTGCGAGCCATCGACGAAGAGAGATGGGGAGCGGTGAGTCATCCGAATATTTTAGATCGTTGGATGGCAACGGTTGGTTGCGTGGGTTCGCCTGTAAGGGAGCGAACTGCTGTAAGGTAGCAATACGTAGCACGACCATATGCAAACTAAGCCCTATATGGAACGATTGTTGGGTCCAATTTTCAGGTTCAAATCAAATAATCAACCATCGTCCACCCGACCCATTTGCACCTTTTCACACCTGTGACGGATAAAGAACAAACACTGAACATTATCTATGTATTAGCATAGGTGATGCCGAACAGCAGGGAAAGAAAGAAAGAGAGGCCAGGTAGCCTCGTGGTAAGGGGGCTTGGACTCCACCCGATTTATCCGAGTTTGAAACACACGGGCGTCGATTAAATCAGGAGACCGCATGCTCCATGCCCGGATGGCTCTGTGTGGATATGCTTTTCTTCCATCAGTACTGAGGTGGCGTTGGGGTGATTGTACTCACATGTGGATGGCCCAGTGGGGTTTTCTACGGATTAGGGAGGGCACGCTGAAACTTGTGACCTGCATCGAACATTCTCTGGTGGAAAAGAGGCCTAGTGGGGGCTGCTACGCGGATGGAGTTCTGCCCTTCCCCCTCCCCTCCTATTTTTTACCAAAAAAAAAAAAAAGGAAGAAAGAGAGAAAAAGGAGAGAGAAGAAGTAGGGAAGAAGAAGAAAGGAGAGAGGAAGAGGAAGAAGAACTAGGCTTCGCACCTAGCTCCGCTCAGGGCTTCACATGCTAGAGCTAAAGAATTCAGAATCAATTTTCATTCATAGCATAACCCTAAACGATGTACGGTCCAACATATTTATAAGACCCAAAAAATGCAATAGACTCCTAAAAAGAAACTAGTCTCACAAAATATCCTCACAATAACGAAATACTAAAATAAGCCCTAAAGATTGTCAAATAACAAAATATCCTAATAAGTCCAAATAACATAAATTCACTCTCAAAATAAAATCAAACTAGCTGGACCATTCTCTTGTTGCGACCATAGACCCGAGTGGTGGATGACCTGGCACTTGTGTCCGCACCAATAGGTACCAAGAAAATGCACCCGCAATTCAACCCAACATGTGCCAAAACCATGTCGTATGATTAGCATTTTTTTTTTTTTCAAGGCATGCGACAATTCAACAAGATTTTAATCGTTTTCCGTCAAACAGAAGGAAGCCGGACGGTTCCATCTCAAGCATACACAAACCAAGGCAGGACACATCCCTACTAAACATGCATTGTTATAAGCCACTATCGGGGAAAAATCACATATAGCTGCATAACAATACATCGGACAAGCTTGTTACAAGATTTCAAGCATTTAAATCACACACTATCAGCCATATTCCTTCATTCCATACCCCTATCATAGGGTTGCTTTTTGGTTAAACAGACTACACTGACCTAAGTACAAGCACTCCAACAAAAAGTCCAATGATTACTACGAGACTCGGGCAAACACAAGGTAGAGGAATTAATCTGTTGCAATTTGAGTCGAAGGATCATCAGAAAGCTTCTGTTACATGATTTAAAATGTGAGCACAATGTAGCAGATATAAATTGCTAGCAGATGAAGAATACTGACTAGACAAGCACATATCAATTACCCGTCAACTCTTCTAACTGAATATTAGGCATAAAAGTATGGCAGGGTATATCCACGTAATTTGGGCCTCCCATGTTTTTTTCTAAGCAGGTTGGACGTGTCAAAAAAAAAAACAAACAAAAAAAAGGACAAACAGCTGACTTGAAGCATATAGAGCTCGTAAACTTTGATGGAAGTTTGTCTATTAGTGGAGAAGGCACGAGTGCGTCTACTTTTGTGATTAGGGTTCACAAATTCAGACTGATTGTAGCCAGTGGATGGCGCACCTTCGAGTCATCTGTTCTGAAGGCGGAGCTCAGGGCCGCATAGAAGGGTGTCTTCTATGTGAGGCGAGTTTTGGAGGCCCAATGCGTCATCTTAGAGGGGGAATCAGTAGAGGTGGTTGAGTGGATTCTATAGGGGGGCTGGGGGTCTTCGACCATCCACTTCTAAAGGACGTCAGACAATTACTGCAAGAGTGTACCGTCTTGCAGCTTGGCCATGTATTTCGGAAGGCGAATAGAACTACTAACTAGGTTGCCTCCTTTGTTGTTCATCATTTTAGAAAGTTTTTTTGGGCCCGTTGTGTACCTGTCCCTCCACCATTGTGGAATATCTTGTCTCTTGACTCTGTAGACAAATGCTCAGTTATGAGTGTGTGCAGAATTGCTGATACTTTCTAAATTTCTGTTGATGAATGCATGTGATCTGGAAAAGATTAGTATCAATTACACTCCGAAAAAAAAGGAGAAACCTTTATTTTCACGCTTCCTGGAGGAATTGTTGAGCTTGCAAAAAGCTTCACCTAATGGCGTATTGGAGTTGACAAAATATTGAATTAAAAATACAAATCCGATCCGGATCTGATCCGGACCCGATACGGATCCGACCAGACCTGGACCCGACCCGACCCGAATGACCCGTCGGGGTAGGTATGGACCCGACCCGACCCGACCTATTTTTCAACCGGGTCGGATTTGGGTCCAAAATTAGGACTCGAACATGCAACCGGGTCGGATCGGGATCACCTAGGACCTGACCCGACCCATTTGCAGCTCTAATGCTCACGTGAGATTAGTGGGAGCGGCCATAAACCATAAACCAAAAAGAACTTCCCCTTCAAGCAACACCCTAAACCACTTGTTAACACCAACTAAGTATGATCAAATTTGAAAGGCTATATTGATGGATGGATAAAACTAATCAGAAGGCTATTCTTACAACCATCACCCAACAAATACACACACACAAAAAAAAATACTTCTTTAACAGGTCAAGTTTTAGAAGCTCATTTTATTATATGATTTTACTAAAAATCCGCCGTGGTTACGAAAAAAGTTTCCCATTTTCACCCATCTCAGATCATCACCAGTAAAGTGTGATATTCTCATTTAATTTTTTTTTGGTAACGCATCATAAGGCCATATTACAAAACTAAAAATAAAAACTAATGCCAAATGTATTGCAATGCAAGCGATCACCAACTATACTTTTGGACGAGCTTCAAGTTTGGCGGGGGGGATACCATGATGCAAGCCAGCTGTTTCGTTTCGGTGTTTGGCCTGATGGCACGAACCTCCCGCTTCGGAAAGTAGTCGGGCTCGCTCCCATTCAAGACGATGGTACCGAGTACCTTGGCATTCGGCAGTGCTTTTCTAAAATAAAATAAAGTCAAATAAAAAAGTATTAAAGTAATGCTATGAGACGCCCGTTACGTGCGCACCCAATCGACTTTTGCCACGCGGCCGTGGCCCAAGTAAGCAATTTGTATAGAATGGGTGCCCCGAAGCGTTTTCCATGTTTGGGTGGCAGCTAGTTGCGTTTTCTTTTTTTTTTTATGGTTTTACTTCGGATTTATCCCCATTTGTTTTTTTAAAAAAACACGTTTTCCGTGCTGGATTGCCGCCCCTTGGCTTCGGTAGACACGAGGTGGTTCCACGACGTTATTCTTTCCCGGGGGTGAGTTTACCTAAGATTCTACCGGCGACTGGAGTCGTCAACTCTAAATCTTCTAGAGAGTTACCAGATCACGAAACTAGAAATAGGTCTCTTTCTCAACCGCTCGACTTTTTCTCTTCGGGGAGGAGCTGGACCTTGGCCAGTTGGCCCCGGGCGCTTCCTCGTTCTCTGTTGGCATTTGGGGGGCTCTCCTCCGTCTTTTCGGGCCCTAGCCTAGGGTTTTGCCACATATCCGAGTGCTATCTCGTTGGTTTTTCAGATCCCTGGGGATACTGGGAGAAACCTTGAGGAGATCCGAGGAAGGGCAGAGATCGATAGGATTTTGGAAAATTTTCCCCCTTTTTTTTATGAAAAATTGTTCCTGCTGCTGTTGCGGTTGAAAGGATGGCGGAGAATTCATCGCGGTATGTGAAACTAACGAAGCATCAGGAGGCGCCGGTAGAGGAGATTCGCCCTGGAGAGCTGAATCAGCCCGTTCGTATTCCCCAGGTTTGCTAAAGTCTCGATCTTGGATCCTTTTATGATCAGAACTCCAAGAAACGTTCCAATGAAGTTCTTTATTTGGAATTTTGACCTTGCTTTGGATCTGGGTTTATTCTGTTTATATGGCAAAACCTTCACTACTTCAGATGAAATTATGGTAGCACGCTGTTGATTGTTTGGCGCCCTTGTGTGTAACATAACCTATTTTATTTGGCCAGTTGGAGGTTCGCAGATGTAATGAGTGCGGGCAGCCCTTGCCAGAAAGCTATGAGCCACCGGCAGATGAACCCTGGACAACTGGAATTTTTGGCTGCGCTGAGGATCCTGAGAGCTGTAAGATATTTTCCCTTTTTCATGCTTTATATATCAAAGGTTGGAGCCATGATTCGTTTCTTTTATTACATTGTGTAGCATAATATAGTGGAGTTACTGACAGGCCCATTTGCTTTCTCTCAGTGTAGGTGGCATGACTATCTAGTATAATATACGAGTGGGTTAATTAATTCTGACATATGTTTATATGTTGTTTTGCTTATAACTGCTTCAGAACTAGTGTAGGTGAAAGAAATTCACCATTTCTCATGACAGCCTTTGTGTATCTTATGCATATGATATATTTTTCAATTGCTCCGTGCTGTTTCTTATGGATATTTAGTTAGATGTATTATGCATGTTTTTTATATATTCATTTGGTTTGTGATACACTGTATTCTTTTTTTGGACTACGTATCTCTGCCGGCATGATTTACTACTTGGTAACTAGGAGTGGAGCACACTCTCTCTTGTTCCTGGTGGCGTCTATAGAGAATAACTTTATGAAGTCCTAATTAAGCTATTACCCTCTGTTTGGTACGAAGGGTGGATTGAAGGAAAGATGGATAGGGAGGGAAGGTTGGATGAGGGAGAGGATGGATAGAAAAAAAAGGAAAAGAACTTTGCTCCAACAAGGAACTAAAACAAATTGAGGTGGGGTGGCAGGATGTTTGGGTGGGGAAGGTTGAGATGAAAGGAAAATAAAGAAGATACACGAAGCAATCTTTGAACAGCTTAAAGATATCTCTGAGTTCTGTTTTAATACCACCGAAGATGAAAAGGCGAGTTGATTACCAAAGGTTATCCTTGAATCTCTCTCGCTTGAATTACACTTTGATGTTTAAGAGGAATTTATATTACTAGAAGATAATTAAGGCTAATATAATTTCATTTTTTTTGGTTTTACGTTTTGATTCATTCTTTAACGTCTTGAGGAGTCAAATTGGTTGTTTAGGGATCAATTTTGAAGCCCACAGGTTTATTTGGAAAAGAAATCATAAATTCTCTCCTTTTCTCCATTTGGCGCCGAGCTTCTCCTCATTGTGTCTGCGATCAGATCATTTTCTAGGAAATTTATGTAGACTATGATCGCCCTTCAAATTAGGAGAATAATATGTATTGTGATTAGTTAGTTATGTTGCTTTTGGAGGCCTATTAACTTTCATAAGTATGAATTTTGGAGTTTCAAATGAAACCTCTCTAAACAAGGTCGATTTTATACAATTGCCTTCTTCCTCTTGACTGTGGACTCAACCAGGATCCCAACATATCCTCCTTTCATTACTTTCTTAATTTTTTCCCAATATCAAATTTAATCTTCATGCAGATCAGTTTGCTTGAACATGGTCTACAATAGAAGCTATAAATGTTTGAAGATCCCTGCATGATGGCATTAAGGTTCTAACTATATTCTAAATCAACCAATCTGACATTTGTTTGTTGTGGAATGTGATCAGAAGCTCAAACAACATGAGAATGTTTGCAACATTTTGATCATACCGTAATCTGTTTGGAGTAGTGGCTGGATGATCTAATCAACAGGATTCACAGAATCTGTGAGTGGATGGAATACAAATGGTTCTAGATAGTAAAATTGAGATCTATTGGCTGGAAATCTGACAGTTCAAGCCAATGTATTATGGAAGACTTGAACATGGTAGAAAGTAAGTTTGCTGGGCTTAGCTGCTGATGGTCACAAGAGAAACATCATACTTCATTCAAAATTTAGGCTTGCAGATGCAGCGACTTATATATGAGTCATTCTACCATGAGTTGAGGGATATGAAGCCTCAAAGGTGTATTGGTGCCTTATATTAATGGTCAAAGGACAGTGTGGCAACCATCTAGTAGTCAGATCAAAGATTGAATCTTGGAGATCCAATGATGGATTCAAAGTGGAGGTTCATTGGCATGATTTGTGAAAACCAGCCCATTTTAGTAGAAAAAATTTACCAATTTACTCCGTATTTTTGAATCATTTGCGTATTAGAAACTCCCAAAGACTTGAACAGCTTGTTTAGGACCAAAGAAAAAAGTCTACTATTTTGGAAAAACCATATGTCTACAAATTTTGGAAAAATGACTTCGTTTGTTTTTTCCCACTCCATTCTCATCCTCTGAATTGATTGATGAGCCCATTATTACTACAGCTGCAGTTTTTCCTTTTATTTGTGAAAGCTAGATAGACTAGGATCCTTAGTTAAACTATGGTTGATATGGTTACATAAGCTTTTGAAAAGTTATTCTGTCTCATACTTTTATATCGGTATACTGAACAACATTTTTTGCTTTTATTTAGGAAAGGTGGATTTTTTTATAATCATTTTCTTCCTTGTGATTGTGGTCTTGATGGAAACACACTTTCTCCTCTTTTATCAAATTTGTTTGGATTCATAATTAATTTTCAATTGTAGAAAATTATATGATTATTTTTACATGAGGGAGCTTCCCTGTAGCATGTAACTTTGAGAGTAAACAACTACATAGCATGAAGTTTGATGCTTAAAAGTTAAAACTTCATTTAGCTAGAACAAGCACTTGATCTGGAGATTTGTGTAGCTAACTTTTGATTGGGAGGTTATTTGGTGATCTCTCTTCCTATTTGTCTTATTGAATTCTTATTCATAGGTTTGAGCAACCGAGATACGACCAAAACCTCACAATATTGGTTCTCAGCATGCTAATTTAAACAACTAAAGACTGCTTAATGTCATTCCCCACAAGTAAAAAAGAGTATAAATCAAAATTTTCTTAATGCGTGAGATGTCAGGATGACTTTTGATCTCAACAAAAAATTCTCCCTCAACACTTTTCACCTTGTCCACTGGACAAGTGCTCAATAAAGTGCTCCAATAGTATCCTAAAACATATAGAGGTTCAGATTGGGGGTGGGGGAAGGGGGGAGGATGTCATTGAAAAATTGGAAAAATTCTATCATTGGAACTTTAAACTACTCTTCAAGGAATTATGGTTTATTCTATAGAGAAAGAGGGTCAGGAGCTCCCTTGCGCTGTGTGCTAAAGAGAAGCATAGGAGACATATAATGCATAACGACTTGATTTGAATAGAAAGATCACTTGATCTGAATGATGGAAGATTTTTGTTTTTTTTAATATGACCATAATGAAGTTGTTCATTCTCTAGTTCCAATATAACAGATAGGCGAGACCATAACAATGCGAAGATTTTTCTTTTAATTTTTATTTTCGTGTTTTAAGGCTTTCTGCTATTTTTGTGATGTTTTCTTCATTTTATGTACACTTCATCCAATTTATTCTGGAACGAATACAAAATATGAAAGTTTTAACTTTGAATTTTGAACTAGTCTATGTGTACCGTTAGTGCAAGTCTGAAAGTTCAAATCTCTATAATACTTTTACTTAAAATGGCAATACAACCTATATTGCAAATAGGCATATCATAGCTGATTGCTAGTGCATTGAGTACATTTTCAAAATTTTCTTTCGTATTATTCTTTCAGGACCTTCTGAAAAGGTCAGGATAGGTTTGTGTCCATCTGTTTATTACCTGTTACAGGTCTATCTTGTTCAATGTCAGTTATGCACTTTTATCCAGACTAAGTAGTAGGGATGGAATGCATATGAACATGCAAAAAATGGACCTTTCTTTTATGGGGAACTGATTTTGATCCTGAAAAGAAAGGCCATAGAACTCTACGAAAAACTCTCCCTTTGGATTTATTTTTATAGTTAGAAGCAGGAAGATGAAGTGCAAAAAATGGACCTTTCTTTTATGGGGAACTGATTTTGATCCTGAAAAGAAAGGCCATAGAACTCTACGAAAAACTCTCCCTTTGGATTTATTTTTATAGTTAGAAGCAGGAAGATGAAGTGTAATAACTGTTTTGCTGTCTTCTGCTCTAACAAAACCCAGTTTAATCTTGCCTGCTCTAACCTCATAGACCTACATATTTTTATTTCATAACCATGCAAGGGGATTATCACTATCGATCTGTACATCTATCATACAACAAACATATATCATGTAATATGCCATCCCTCAGATTAATTAAATTATTTCTTCTTTGTGATTGTAGGTTGGACTGGACTGTTCTGCCCCTGTGTATTGTTTGGGCGTAATGTTGAGAGACTCAGAGAAGATGTACCCTGGACAAGACCTTGCACTTGCCATGCTATCTTTGTCGAGGGTGGTCTTGCGCTTGCAGTGGCTACAGCTGTGTTCCATGGCATTGACCCAAGAACATCATTTCTAATCGGAGAAGGACTGCTGTTTACTTGGTGGATGTGTGGTATCTATACTGGTATTTTTCGGCAGTCACTACAGAAGAAATATCATCTCAAGGTGAACCTTTCTTCTTCTCACTCCTTTCAAGTGCACGTGATGCCAATGCAAAGTTAACAGAAACATTGATCTTATTTTTAACTGAAAACAATAGGGGACCTGCATTTTGTTGCATTTATAGCTGCTTTAGAATCAGATAAAAACAATTGATGGAGGAATTATGCACATTCGTAATTAGCCGAATGTACGCAATTGCACATATTCTCTTATTTTTTCTAGACGAGGATTCTTGTCCACTGGAAACATTTTGGTTGACTTATCCATGTGCACTTTGCTTGAGTACATGGGTTGATCCTTCGGTGACCATTAGGTTAGAAGATGGAGGCTGCTTATATGTTTTTTGATAGTTTCTACTATTTCATGCACATGCAATAGCTGCACAACCTTGGCCATTAATTTTGGGTTGGTTTACGGATTGTAGAGTATCTGTTTCTATCTCAATATCCAAAAAGTAAAGTGTCTTCAAAGCATTTCTCAGCTTTTCATTCTTCATAAAGTCTTCCTTTTGGTTACCCAACCCATGAGCTTGAGATACCTCGTCTCGGAGGCTATTTTTTATGTCTGTTCTATGATGCATGTTTCTAGAACTCTTGCTTGGATACTTGCATGTTTTGGCATCAGAATTGACTTGGACTCTGTGTTATCCCAGCTCGAAAAATTATGGTTAGCATCAAGACTGCACGTGAATGTGGATGCATAAATTTATGCACTTATGCAAATTTTTGAGTTCATCTTAGTATTCAAAAAGAAGTGTTGCTGTTATGTAAATTTTACTGTATAGACAAATAATCGAATCACTTAATGTCTATGAAATAACAATGGCCAAGATCAAATATAGACATGTCTTAATGATGCACTAGAAAAAAATAAACAAAAAACAAATGCACATGCCTAATATTTCTCATGTATATTTTGTTATTTAGTATGTTATTAGATATTTGACTTATTGGTTCATATGTTTTGCTTTTTACCATTAGAAGGTAGTGATCTTTTGAAAAGAAAAAGGAGGACTACAATTACTGGTTCCGGTTTGGGTGTTATATATTCAATAGTGGCACCTCACCTTGGTTAAATGAGAAAAGAAATTTATTTGAGTAGTTTGCCCCTTAATCTAACCTCAATTTATGTTTCTGGCTGTTTACTGTAGTTGTTCTATACTTCCTATATACTGGCGCATACGTGAAGCAAGGTGATAGTTGAGATGAATGGTAGCTATTTGGCCCACCACTTGAATATCTGCATTTATTGTAGATTTTCTTGTGTGTGTGACAGCTGAAAAGAGAACCTCAGTGATATAAACATAATGGTGTTAATACCATATATTAATAATCTTTTTCTCTTAGAGCCGATGTTTTTAACTTGGCAAACTTACATTAACAGCAGGCTACTTATTAACATGAATTGTCATGTCTGCATCTTCCTAAATCAGTTCCCATATTTTGCTTACACGTGCTTTTGACTTACTTGAGTGAGGCTTATTATTTACTAGTATCTTGTAATTGCCCTGCAGAACTCGCCATGCGACTCCTGTATGGTCCATTGCTGCATGCATTGGTGTGCCATCTGTCAAGAGCATCGAGAAATGAAAGGGCGCCTCTCTGATAATGTCATTATGCCGATGACTGTTGTGAACCCACCTCCAGTGCAAGAAATGAGCATGAATGAAAGTCATGATTCAGCAGCCCTTGATACAGGTGCTCAACAGTTATCAGGTGCTCAACAGAACGAACATGCCAATTTGGAGATGGAAGCTTTATAGATACTAGGTTTTATGCTAAGGTTTGAGGAATTTTTGAGGGAAGAATACGTACTAGAAAATCAGCTGTCCCCTTTTCCTTTTTTTTTCTTCTCTTTCGGAAAAATACTTTTATTAAGAGACTTTTCTAGATGCCTAGGTATGCCTGGAGAGCTTTTCTTCTGTTGGTTTGATACAGAACTGATGCAACTCTAGAAAGTACAAACTATGGATATTTGTTTGTCATTTCGAGATTAGTATCTTATCCTTGTTGGCTCAACTCCAAAAAGTACTACAACTTTCTTAAAGTTCATGCAATGATAACTGAGGCTTGCTGCTCTTCAATTCTTAGGGGTGCTTAAAGGCTTAATATGTCTTGGTATGGCTGAATTGAAACCATACGTTCAAAGTGCTCAAACTAGACTTGAAATTTTTTCAAGATTTGCACATGTATGGCAACTTTCAACCATCATATATGTGCATCTCTACAATTCCGATGCTTGCTTGCATCTGTTTTTCCTTCTTCGGAATTGTGGATTGTATGCCCTTTGAAATTATACTAGACGAATGGATGGCATTAAACATATTTTATGACTATAATATTTTTCGAACACTAACGGATACAAAACCAAGATTTCTCTAGAATTTTTCAGATCCTTGGTAATTTGGTGAATTGTTGGAATGTCTTGTTATGATAACTGAGACATGGACTATGCCTGGGAAGCTGTATTGGTGGTTCATCAACTTTATGATCGAGTCAAATTTTACACAGCAGTTATATCAATGTATGAAGTGACATGATCCGTTAGAAGGGTGATTTGGGATTGTGTGAAAACGCTTGGTACGACGACTTTGTGATGGATATTATGTTTGGGATTTTTGCAAATCGTATCCAGCATTCGACTAATATCACATATAACACTTCCTCTTATCCCTATTGACAAATCCATCTATACAAAGCCTATCTATATTGAATCTTAGGTCAAAATTCTGTCAATCAACCTTAAATAAATCATTACTGTACACATTAGATGAGATTAATATATATATATATATATATATATATATATATATATATATATATATATATATATATGATCAAAATACCATCGGAGTCGACGTTTCTCCAGGCCCTCCTCCTCTGCAGGTTGGATCATCACCATGTCATTGTCGACTTTGATATTGTACCCCACTTATGTGGAAACCTTTCCTCCAGCATCCGCTTTGATTTCTTAGATCTACTCTACCATTTTTTTTATTCTTTTTTTCAGTCTTTTACTCTAAGATGTTTATATAATAGTAGAAGTAGATGTCATTTTGGGGTTTGAGGGCAAGGCACCTGGCAGAAAGAGTTCCACTTATAAGAAACTAGATCTCTCTTTCATAAAATAAAAAATAAGAGCAATCTTAAGGGCTACTTTCATCTTTTCGTATTGGATAAATGGTTTGGCCGTTAGCTTCTACCATCTACTAGGCATAAGTGTAATAAAGAAAAATCTCAAAGAATTTTTGTAATTTGCTCAATTAAAGAACAAAAAGCTAGGGATCATCCACCATAAACCGGTCGGTCTACTAATTCGACCTGAAAAGTGGTGATCAGATGAGCCGCAGGCGAGATTCGATTGATATTACTGACCTGCTCATGTGACACACCAATATCGAATTACCACTCCAACATAGGAAACAATGTGGTGATCTGACGAGTGATTGGTAGTAGTACTTAGAAAAACAAGATAAACTTTGCTGATAAACTGCTTGTGAGATGAGTCGGATTTAAGGCCTACTTGATTGTCTATAACTGGGCATCCGAACTCAATTTGGCTTAGGGGAGCTCAATTTGAGCGTTTTCATTAACCGAAGTGAAGCTAAAGTATGTTTCCATACTCAATTTATGAAGAAATGGCCTGCCGAAGCCGTTTCAGTAACGTGGGTTTCCACTCGACCCATTTATAACAAACTAAATGGACCCTTACCCAAGTTGGCCTGCTGGTAGAGTCCATGCAATGTATTAGTCCTCAGTTCAGATCATGCCTTTGTGGATAGGGGGTTTAAATTTTGTCTTGTCAGTGCAATTTAGTCATAGACGATTCCCAAATTAGTCAAACCGGAGTCAGCCGGTGATTACTCTTCTTAACGGTTTGTCAACGGGCCACTTGAAGCCATGGTGTGACCCACTAATGGCCACTATCTACATATTTCCATGCTGTACCAACTTTTTTCATTGAAAGGCTGAACCACCCCATTTCCGTGTCCGAGATTGATCCATTCTACTTATCTTATGACCACGACTTTTAAAGTCTGCATGGCAACCCATCTCCGGGAAAGCTCTTTATTGAAAGGCTGATCCGCCTCGACAGCGAGATTTTCGGGTCCAACGCTAGTCCAAGCCATCTATCTGAGCATCTTCCAAGCACGAATCTCAGAGCTCTACGTGCATGGCATCTGCGAGTCTTATTGCCACCGAGGTGGGCGCCGTGATATTCCACTCGTGCCGCACGGAAAGCGGTCTCCCCAGGCTACGCTCTATAAATACCGCCCTCAATGGCGCGCATTTGCCATTTAGCCGGTTCAAGCGCTCAGAGAGATGGAAGACGGAGGCGGTGGAGGAGATAGATCGAGTTTCGTCATCGGATTGATCGAGAACAGAGCAAAAGAGGTCAGATTTCTGTCTTCCTCTCCATCTTCTTTCATCTATTTTCTCTTTCTTTCGCCGATCTCTCTCTCGCGCCGATATTGATTTTCGGGTATTTGAACGCAAGAACCGAGTAAAAATTTTGAATTCCTCTAGATCTATTGTTTCTTGGATGCGATATAGTCTGTCTTGATGATGTTAGAGATTGGAAGAGAATGATGCGCCGATCATTCTTTTCTTGCGATTATCTGTAGATGATGGATTCTTTTATCAATTTTTTTAGGTTTTCGAATTGATTGGATGTATTGAGAATCTCTCTCTCCCGCCGGTCTTTATTTTTCAAGATTTTGAAAGCGTTAACTGAGTCGAAATAAAAGATCTGATTATTGGATGCCTTCTTCTTATGGTTCCTTCATTCTTTCTTCTGCTTGGAATTCTGTTAGAGCTAGATACGCATTTTTGAGAAAAAGTTCAATCATTGGCACGAGAAATTTATTCCAAAACATAGTCATTGTTCCTTGAAGGCTACACTAAATAGGCCTAACACTTCTGATTGTCTCTGATCACTGGAATTTAATCTTGCCAAGAAATGCAGTTTACACGTAAGTAATGCTGAATCTATTTTTCGTCCATTCTTTTCTTGATTCTGTAGTGCTATAAATTTTGAAAGCATGCAGGCTAAATTTGGGCTTGCATCTTAAGTATCGCAAGACTTGTTTCCTGTACATCTATATTGAAGGAACCAGCGGATATTTGAAGATCAGAAGACCAATTAGACTATTCTTTCAAAGCAAATATCTGGTTAAGTGTCTTTGATCATGTCTAGAGCTAGAACATAAGTTGACAATAAACCTGAACTGCTGCAGATCTTTAATGATTGCAATATTTCTCCTAATATTAAAGCTATAGATCCTGTCAAATTGCTTCCTCCTCCTCCAATGCCTCTTAAACTGAATATAGATGCTTCTATATCTGATAGGTATCATGGTTTTGGAGGTTTGCTAAGAGATCATCAGGAAAACTTGTGATGAGCTTACTCATTGTCTTCTCCTTCAAGAAATATCTGGATCCTTGAATTTTGCAGCATTCTTTTTGGCATGCAACAATATTGATATCACTGAAAGTGATAAAAAATTGTTAGACTTGATAAACAAAGTCAATCCCAAATGCTGGAATATCTGAGCTTGTTTATCACTTGTTTGGGAAAGCAAAAGATGCTGTGTGAATCAAATTTCTGCATACCTAACTGTGCCAGCTTATCTATCATCTAATCAAGTCCTCCTGCTTCTCTCAAGTTCATAAGGTCTTCTCCTCCTATTGTTAACCATGCTTGCGCGTCTTGTTAGAGAAAGCAGATCATTCTTCACTAATGATTATAGTTGTTGGTGTTAGGATGTCCTTGATTCTTGTTCTAAAGAATGGTGATAATTGGGGCATGAAGAACTCTTAAAAAGCACGTAGATATTTTTGGACTATTTCAGTTGAAGTTTTACTTAATTGGAGCTTATAACAGCAAAAGCAAAGCACTTAGTATTAGTACACTGCAAATGAATTTCTAGTCTCATAGTATACACTGCAAAGGAAATCGTAGTCTCTTTTTTTTTTAACTTTTTTCAAATTAATAGCTGACATTGTATTCTTGTTTGGCTGTGGTTTAAAGGTACATAGAACCATGTGTAGAAGTACTGGCCCAGCTGAAAATTTTCTGGTAATATTTATGGTGATTTACAGTGCTGTAAGAGTGTGACCAAATCTCCTATGCAGGTTGGTGTGGCTGCTTTTGACTTGAGATCCGCTTCACTGCATCTTTCTCAATACATTGAAACAAGTTGTTCATATCAAAACACAAGAACCCTGCTGCATTTTTACGATCCTGTGGTCATAATTGTTCCCCCAATCAAACTGGCACCAGATAGTATGGCAGGAGTCTCGGAACTGGTAGATAAACATTATACATCACACAAAAAGGTGCGGATTTTCTATTGCTTTTTTTTGGATTTTTTTCCCATATGCTTACATATCTCTGCTTCTGCAGATTACAATGTCCCGTGGCTTCTTTGATGATACAAAGGTTCTATTGGAGCTGATTTTTTTTATGCTTAATATATTTCTTTGTGGTCTTTATATGCTTTGCTAACAATACTATTCCCTGGTTTACTTAAGGGGGCCGTGCTGGTTAAAAATTTGGCTGCTAAGGAGCCATCTGCTCTTGGTCTGGATACCTATTATAAGCAATATTACCTCTGCCTAGCTGCTGCTGCTGCTACAATCAAATGGTAAGATAAATTACTAATTATTAGCCCCAGATTAACAGATTATAGTGGACATGGTTTATATGTTTTGAGTTTCGAATTTACCTGATGGAAACAGGAAAGAATCTGTAATGTTGATTGTAGTGTTATGTAGGTGATATCCATCGTTTTCCGGTCGAACTTTATGCTATTTCGTTAGAAACTTGTATACCCAGAGGTTAAGTACCTAATATATCATAAGTGCCCAACGTAAAAAATACCCATGAAATATAATGCATTGTACATATTGTCACTAGCAAGTTACATACTAGACTGAGGACATGTTTCACTAATTTCATTAATTTAAACATGGTGAATGGACCAAATTTTGAAGATAGAATTAGAGGGCATTAAAGAGCCAGTTGTTTGCCTATTATATGTTTTTTAATAATCATTTCTATGACTATATGGGTTATATATGTAAGTAGAGGGGGCTGGCCACTAATTAGGCCCACAAATCTATCTTCTAACGAATCTTCAATCTCTTCTAATTAGTTTAGAATTAGATTGCCGACCGCTTTATTTTTTTTTCTTCATAAACCAGCAAAAGCATTTTTACTTTTAGATATCTTATTTAAAATCTTTTACCTAGGTTGTTGCACCACCTTAGGATTCTAGTCTCCAAAGGCAAGCATATGCTTTTAGATGCTTTGACCACTGTTAAATTGGGTTTATTTTATTGTTACTGATTTCCAGTAAGGCCATGCTTTGTTCAATTAACTTATTAATTTATATCCCATTTTTGACTTGTAATTCAACTAGAAAAATAGCCTTGGTTTTATAGGAATAGAGGGTGAGCCTTGGTTTTATAGGAATAGAGGGTGAGCCTTGGTTCACCGGTAAGGTTGCTTCATTGTTATTTGGAGGTTACTGGTTTGAAACATGAAAATAGCTTCTCCACTGGGATTAAGATTTGTATGCATCTGACCCTCTCTAGTTCCCGCAATGGCGGGTGCCTTGTGCACTAGGCCACCCTTTTTTCATATTTTATAGGCATGCTTTTATATATTCTGACTTTTAAAATATATTAAGACCGTCGCTTCCCCTCCTACCATATGCAATCTGTCTACAGTAGCTCTCGCTTTGGGCTACTAAGCTTCAAAGGGTTCGTGCATAATTTATTTTAAGATTATTAAACATAATTTTAGTTGGCAATTCTAATAAAAGTTAGTTTGATGAAATTTATTGTGTAAAGGTTCTCCAAGTCTAACATTTTTGAGAGAGAGGAGACCCACCCGCACTATAGCTACCCAAGTCTAGATTTTTGAGGCTGCACCACCCAAGAATTGAATCCAAAACTTGTGGTTGCTAAGCAGAGGGGTTTGACCACGGGTGCAAGCCCTAGTTCATCTACCATAGTCTAACATATGCACACTAACTGATTGAGTTTCTTCCCATTTTAAACTTTGATAATCATTAAATGCTTAGATGTTTCTAACCATGGTTGCAAGAACTGACCACCTTTGGTTTTGTGCCTTCTCCAAATACTTGTCCTAGTTTGCTCTCCTAAATGCTTTTGAGCTTTCTAATGCTTGTAACTTTGGTCTTAATTATCATTTTTATAATAAAGTGAAAATTTTATCCTCTTATCACCATCAAGCAAGGTTCTAGTCTCAGTACGAGGTTGTGTATTGGTAGGTGGCAGGAATGATATGATACGAGTTCCGTATTGAACCATACCAGTATTACCAAAAATATATATTTTATTTTTTGTTTTCATGGTTTTTAAGCTTCATTTATTTTGTTTTGAATGGAAAATGGGTTTTGTAATTTCATTTTTGTTGCTAAAACGTAATATACTTTAATGTTTACATTACATGCCTAAAGGATTGCGTGTCTATAAATTATGTAACATTGAAAATGTAAAATATTTATACTAAGGAACTGGAAATGCAACATACATGCATCTATTCAATTCCAACTCAAGTATCAATGTCCCTCATACATGTCTAGTTCATGTTTGTAGTTAAGCATAGGGCTCGTCTCCAGCCTTGGTATTGTGCCCATCCAGGATCCTGATAGACTATCTGTACTGGTAACCATGTTGATAATGTTGCTCTATCGGGCACGTTGGTGGAAAGCCAAAAAAGGACCAAGCAAGGCTTGACCTATAGTTTGATTGAGCCTGGAGAGGACGATACCCATGAGAACGTGAAAACTCAAAGAGTGAATATCCATATGGGTCATAACTTGGCACAGGAGTATCTGATATGTTCTAGGATTTCGAGTACCGAGGGGATGCTGATACATCTATGATTCCTACTTGACACACCACCTCATCAGCCATATTGGTATTGTCCACCATATCTTGGTCCTCTTTTCCTATCTGCTATGTTGTCCTTCCTAGCCTTATACCCACGGTCTATATTCTGCATCGCATACTTAAACTAGGACTCACTAGTGAATGGAGTAAGCAAAAGGGACTGAGTACCACCCCTCCTTATCCACTAGCTCCACTCCGATCATCGAACCCATCATCACTGGAAGTCATTGTCATCATTACTTGTATCATGAGATGATCCGGGTCAAGGTTCGTTGAACTAGTATCGCAGGGAGGGCGATTGGTTTGGCATGGTATGGATCTGTATAGTGTTGTTTCGAAGTGTATCAAAAACAGGGAGAGGGAGAAAAGGAGAGAGGAAGAGAGAGAGGAAAAGGGAGGGAGGGTTAAACCCTAACTCTAACCCTAGTGGAGAGAGAGGGAGGGAGGAAGGGGGGAGGCAAAACCCGAGAGAGAGAGAGGACTCTTATCGGTGATGCCACAGGTCAGAGGGAGGTGCTCTGAGCATTGGGGTGGGGGAGGTGCTTCGAGCACTAGGTGGGGGAGAGTGGGGTTGAGGGTGATTGCGAGAAATGGAGGGTGGGGTTCTTAAATGATTCGAGTTGGGGGGGGGGGAGAGAATGGGCTTTTTAAGTGACATTTTTTAAAATAAATCAACCTTAATCGAACGGTGTAAGCCTTCCTAGAGATTTAATCCAACGGTTTCAAACCAATAGGGCGAACCGTCTTGGCTCGCCGTCGGTTTCGTTTTGGTATGCCCCGAATAGGGCAATTCAAAGCAGTACAACCATCGTATACTGTGCTGGTATTGGGCCTCAGACCGATTGCCAAGCGGCACGGATCGATACGGGTCCGCACCATGCCGGGCTTGTACCGACACAATAGAGGTGGGGGAGAGGGCGTGCGAAAGAGAAGAAAAGAGAGAGAGAAGGGGGGAGAGGGAGGGAGAGATAAGGAGGGTGGCGGAGGCCAGTGGAGGGCTGTCGGAGGCTTGTGACTCGGGCAGGAGGCTGAGGAAGGCTCCGCGTCGGAAAATAGGCCGAATCCCCTATTTTGTTTGAAACTGGGGTTTGACCTTTTTTTTTATTTCGTGATTTTTAAGTGAATTCGGTAAACAGGGGACTCGGCTTGCTTTTTGATTGTGGAGCCCGAAGGAACGTCCTCCGTGCGGCTCGCCGGCCTCCGCCAACCCTCCGTCGGCCGGCCTCCATCTCCCTCTCTCTTTCTTCCTCTCTCTATCCCTTCCTCTCCCGCTCGCTCTCTTTTTCTCTCTTTCCTTCTCCTCTCTCTTCGGCAACGGATTTTGTTTCCGTTGCCAGAATCGTCGTAGTCCGCCGCCGGGATAGCTCGGTACGACTGGAACCGTCCAGTTCGGAATAGTTCTGCCGACCTTGAGTACAACGAACCCTGATCTAGTAATCTATTATCGGAGAACTTGGGAGTCTTAGAGTCACTATGAATTGGCTCCTCATCCACTCTGTCCAATGGATTCTTTCCTTTCATTTGCTTTCTCTTGAGTGGATATCTGGGGCATCGACTTCTTACTCTTGCTCGATTGATCTCCTTGACTCTCCTAGTGGGCTCGAATATGTATACTACTCTAACTGGCCCTTGTCGTGATGATCTCTCGTCAACATCTCTATCAAATCTCTAGATGAAATTCTTCAATTATGAACTAGACCATGGTTCATATTGAACCACTTTCTATAATAGCCCTCCACATATGTATACTTTCCATCCACATATCTATAATAGTTGCCCTTAATCCCAAGACATTCTTGCTATTCTTGTCTTTTCTACCATTGAAGGCCTTGAACATGGATGCTATCTGGCTGGTACTTGAAGCTCCGACTAATGGGGTTCTCCTTAAACCTTGATCTGGTATAGACTCAGATCCAAAAGTACCTTCGTATTGTGAGAGTCCAAACTAAACTCTATGTTTGGCCACCTTATCCATCTGCCACTTTTCCTCCTTACTAGTCCAGATGGCTGCTTGAATTTTGGCCTTCACCATGTCATCTAATTGGAGACCTCATAATTTGTTGGATCCCTGGAGTAATCAAATGGTGGCCTTTTCATCCTCTTATCCAACTTGGCATGTTTCTCCCATGATCTTCTTTTCCACTTAAAGTCTCAAAAAGTTCGTTGAAAAAGCCGATGGAACTGTCGGGAACATTTCTTACATGCTATAATATTGGGATACTTGTTTGTCGGGTACTTTTTCATCAGTTAGGTGACCTGTCCCCTCAACTCGGAGGAACATCACTTGCACTTCCAATGGTGACGGCAACTATCTAGTCATGCTGCCACTCGATATCCTTAGCTTACTATTGTTGCTTTTCGGCTCGATTGTTGACTACTTAATCCTGAAATTTTTAAAGCCACTCATCATTAAATACAAAACAAGGTTGCACTGATTATCACTCTGCATCTGCAAATTGTCCATAATTTTTAATTTAAAATTACTTAAAGAGTTTAGTAAATGTTTGAAAATTTCTAAAAAGGTGCTAGTTGCTTTAAAAATTACTTTTGAACTATATTTATATAATTCTAAATTTTCACAAATTTTTATTGCATAAATACTATTTATATTAAATTTATTGAAGATGATGTATAAATTGCATAACCATTGGAAAAATATGATATATGCTTCAAAAAAACATTTACAAAACATCTTTACTTGATGCTGAAATTTCATGTGTTCTTGAATCAATAATTATTTTTGAATTTTTTATTGAAAAAATCAATTGAAATAAAGTTCCAAAATTGAATTTTAATTTTGGCTAATGTGGCCTCTTCTAGGAGTACCACATATTTTTAGCCCATATTAAGCACTAATAGCCTTATTAATCTAGGAATTACTTTAAAGCTGGACTTTTATTTGACAAGAAAATATTATGCCAAAAATTAATCAAATTGTTGTAAAAAAGGACAGCATATAGCATGCTAGGCTTTGAGCCTTAAACTAAATTTCGGAATCTATGATTGCCTTTATTTTTTCTATTAATTTTTATCCAAATTTATATTTTAGTAAAAATTAAAATAAATATTAAGAAATTAATAAAAAAAATTTACTACTGTGTAGATTGGACTAAGATTTATGACAGATCATGAAATCATACCAAAATGTAAAATTTGACATGAGTTTCCTATATATTTTTCAATTTCTGTCCATCTAAGAGATATAAGAGAAATAGGAAAATAGAATAGGAAATATGGGAAAATACCTTGCTTAACATTAGATTTGCCCTCCCTCCTCACCCTCGCATTCTCTCCCTCTCTTTCTCCTCTCCTCACTTTCTCCTCTCTTACGCTGCTCATGGGCAAAAAGATAGCGAGTAAAGGGTATGGTTTGACCTTTTCTCCCTCAATTGTTGAGGGGGAGGGGTTGATTGGACCCATAACAAGCCCTTACTAGGTCAAACCACGCGGAATGGAGTGTTTCCGGATGGTTCAGCCTGGTTAAGGCTAGTCTGCACCTGTTCAGGTCCTATTGCATGTCAAGACTTCGAACCATTTTGGTTCGCGAGCAATATTGGTATGGTACCTGACCAAACTGAGTGGTTCGATACAACAATCCTTGTTATTAAGAGTCCAGTCATATCTTTCAGATGATGCCAATGGTGTGTTAGTACGATGTAATTTATATTCTTCTTGGATGCTCTAAAATGCTGTCAATTTATCATTTTCTGCGACCTTTGCTTCTATATATCTAGTCTTGTGTAGACATATGGCCACCCAGTGCATGGGCAACTTTTGTACCCAATACATGAAATACTAATAGGAGGTCAAAGGCAGCCTCTTTTGAGTTGATCTAGTTCATTAAATATATTTTATTTTTTGGCTCTTAGCTTGGAATATGTTCCCTTTAACTATGTTGATTTGTTAGGGGATCTGCCTTACATATAGAAATGTCTATATGAAGCTAAATGAGTAGGAAATATATTCAAGGATACTGTCATTGTTTTACAACCTGACCAAGAACGTAACTAGGAAAATGAAAATGAGGCTTTAAATATAGATGCTAAGAGCAGGCACCTGGATTGGAAATGGAACCATATGTGCTAAAGGGATAGATGGTTGTTCTGTATCTTATTGTTCAAAGTGGCACAAGGAACAGGAAAGGGCGCAGGGTTTGAGAACAAGTTCAAAGCCATAATTTGATTTTTCTGTTTTTTCCTACCTTACTAGATGTCCCATATGGAATGCATCCTAAACTAAACGTTTGGAAAGTCATAGTTATTACAATAATATTATAATGTTAAAAACTCAAATTTATGACATTGTTTATTCTGTATCCTTTTGTTATGTTAGCAGCTTTACTTACAGCTATTCAGTGTATGGAATTTCTTGATTTCATAATTACAGGACTGAAGCAGAGAAAGGCGTAATTGTTACAAATCACTCATTGTCGGTATGCTTTTATTTTTGCTAATGAATCCTTGCTTTTGTAATTGAGGACCTGAAGCTGTCAAGAGATGACTGCCATGTCCTTTAGATGCATGAAACATACTTCCTATAATTGAATTTGAATTATTACTTTCATACAATCCCAATGTTTTTTCTCTCTCATTGCTGCTGTTCATATGGAGCATCTTAGGCATGATTTCATTATATCATTTGCTATTCATACCCTAGGTAATATTCGTACTGTAGCCATGCATTACGTTCCACTATGTTTGAAAAAACAAGAATTCATTATATATTCTAATCACTAGTTTCCGATATTTAATTCTAATGTAGCTTCCATCTTCATTCATATAAATACCCAAACAGATCCATGTGAAAATTTGGAGACAAAGAACTATGTCTCGAATATGCGTACGAGCTTGTTTGCATTAGCATAATTTTATGCATGCTTATTTTGTTAGTGTATCATACTTTATATTAAATACATTATAGTGAGGCTTTGCTTCTTACTTGGGCAACTCTCAGATTGACTGATGTATGTGGTTTATAGATGGATACCCAATATATTCTCAATGTGCACCGTACTTCTATTTGAGTTATTATTCATAGTGTGTCTTGTAACTTATTTTTATGATTCAGTAAAGCTTAATAAATATTTTCTTTTAATAACTAGTTAAAATATCAGCAACAGAGAAATATATGAAATTATAATGCACTGTTCTCATGTGCAATTATTTTACTATGAGAGAGGAATATTGGGCATTGTGTCTATAGCAAATCTTGGACAATTCCTTTGTTGCTGACCCACTTAAGGAATAGTTTAAGTGACAGCTAGGTCGATATTGAGGCTTATTTCAAAGAACATAATGGCAACCGAGCAATATAAAGATATGTTTGCTGTTGGTTTGCTTTATTTTTCAGATATTGCAATCAAATGGCTTATCAAACAATCCTGCTAAATTCATGCGATATAGTGTTCCAATCCTTTTGTGCTCATGATTGAGATTGTATACATTTTTCTTGTTGGTTTCACCAAAAAGGACGATAAAATACAAATGACATTCAATGATTTACAATTCCTTAGTTTAACCCCTAAAAACTTGAACGGGTCTCCTAAGCAATTTTCCTTTGGGGTGGCATAGCTAAAAGATGCCAATACAGCAAATTTATGGTTTAGTTAATTCATTTTGACTTATTGTAGATCGAGCACAAGTAGAACATCCATCTCCATTTCTGCTTATTAAAAGTATATGGTAGAAGTATTTCTAGATAAAGAAACAAGTGGGCAGAAAAATTAGCACTACTCTGGAAGGTTATATCATGTAGTTTTGTGGTTATCAAACATGTTTAGCAGCATATGCCTCTTTTAGGTGCTTCTGACATTTGAAAATGTGTTGTTATTACTTTGTTTAATATCTGTTTTATCCACAATCATATAGAATTGTCAAATCCATAAAGAAAGAAGTAGTTTTTTTTTTAACATAAGAGCTGTTAAAATTTTTCTTTATTTTTTTCTTGTCTTTTGCCTGGAAGTTTGTTCCTAAAAACTGGTCAATTATAAAATGTGTGATGAAGTTTATAGACAAGCAGTTTTCTTCTTGTAATTTTTGCCTTATGGCCTTGATCTTATTTGTCCTAACATTTTCAGGTTACCTTCAATGGCTCATTTGACCACATGAATATTGATGCAACCAGGTACTTCCTCTAATTAGAGAACAAACATTAGTTATTATTAAATATTGATAAATTAGGAAGCCTAGATTAGTAGATCTGATCACACATTCAAATGTCATATGACTCATATCAATAGTAATCTGCAAATTATGAATGCCTGCTGACTTTATGAACCATATTTCGTGCTTATCAGTGTCCAAAATTTGGAAATTATTGACCCATTGCATTCTGAACTATGTGGCACCGGCAACAAGAAGAGAAGTCTATTCCAGATGTTGAAGACAACGAAGACTGTTGGAGGGTATGTTTCATTATAGTGAGAGTTAAACTTTGTTTATGCAATCAAGATGTTTAAGGCTTGCCTATTTGGAAAAAATGAGAATCATACATCAAATTTTTGACACAATTGTCTAGCTTCAAGTTTTCAATTCTAATCACTCATTATTCACAATAGTGGATATTAAGGTTTTAAATATAGTATCGAACCTTGTACCATTTTTTCACCAGAATGGTACAATACCGGTATCAAGTGTAAGTAACTAAGTACCAAAATTGACAGCATCTTAAAAAATGAAAAATCATCAGCCCTGACCAGTAAGGTCGGTATGGTAGCATCGAGTACTGGTGTCGATTTTGTGTTGGAATGGTACAGTATTGAGTATTGACAATACCATACCGACCCCTTGGTTTTTAAATTCTTCATGGGATTAAGTTGGTTGTTTTTGTCCATTTTATACTGAAATATTAGTCTAGTACCCTGTTTAGAGTTGCTTGTGGGCTAAGAATTTGAGAAAGAAGAATAAGTTGCAGGTAGGCTAACATTCTTTTTACTCAATATATACTTAATTGGGAAAACATGTCCATAAATTTCACACAATCTTGATTTTTATGATATGCCTCAACTTAACATGATGTATGCACGGAACATTTGCTGATATCAAACTTAAGAAAACATTTTGTAATGGATACTAAATGATTTCTATAAGCATTATGGTAGTCAAAGTTCTAAACTAGTCGTATCATGTAATCCATTCCACATTATCAATGATTAAGGTATGAACTTGTAGCATAATGTGACATATTATTTAAACTTTTAAATGCTAGTGCTTGTGTTAGCACAAATGTAATTTCTTTTGTGTAGTTTGTTTATATTAATCTTTGCATTGTTGGTGCAATAATATGCTCATTAGAATTATGACCTTGCACTATTGTGTATATGTTGGCTCTTTTGCCCTCATTAGTGGTAAGTAGACCTAAGCATTTGCCACACCTGGTCGGGCCTAGCTCTACTATCAAAAATTTTGTCAGGCCCAAGCGTTGCCCAATTCGATTACAAGCTTGAAATCCATAGCCTGAGCTCGGCTAGGCACAAACCCTGAAGGCCCAAGCTTGGGCCTAGGCCTGACCGTTTGGTGGAAGGTAGAGGTGATGATGGCTAGTTGGGGGAGGGGGGTGGGGGAGAGAGAGAGAGAGAGGAGGTGGAGGTGATGAGGAGTGGGGGAAGGTGGAGAGAGGAGAGAAAATGGAGGAGGGGATGATAGGTGATCAGGGATGTGGGGGAGAGAGAGAGGAGGTGGTGGAGGTGACAACTGGCTAGAGAGGTGTAGAGAGAGAGAGGAAGAGGAGGTGGTGGCCAATTGGCCGAGGGAGTGGTAGATAGAGGAGAAGACCTGGTGGAGCTAGTGAGCCGGGGATGAGTTGGAGCTGGTGGGGCATTGGCGAGTTGGAGCTTGTGAGGTGGCGGCCTATAGAGATGGGAGGGAGAAACAAAAGATAGGGGATTTATAGGATTTAGGGTTTTCCGACTCCCTTGCCCTTTTCATATTTCATTCCAAATATCAAAAGTTAAAAATATGATGATATAATCTAATAAAATATATATAATAAACTATGCAAATATAATATAAAATATATATAATTGTTTGGGATAGGTTAACAATGCCAAGTGCGGATTAATCCAATTTTAAATTGTGCCTAAATTTCTAAGCATGGCCTGACCTGTCGGGCAAAAAAATCTTGGCCCGAGCTTGAGTTAGTGGTATGATGCAATGAATGGCCCATTGCAACCAATAATTGCTGTCTTGTCCCAAATCACCCTGTTCAAGGTGTATCGATCTGTATCAGGTTAGACCCAGGACAAGACAGCCCCTTGAACCAATTGAATCAAATCACACTAGTTTGAATTGAGTGGCATCGCCCTGTACTAGGGTGCGGCCATACTGTACTAGTCTTACCACCCGGTTTTGGGCGAAATTATGATAAAAGTGAGAAAAGTGGTCAAGAGCTATCTTGATACAGGGTGCGTACAATATCATGTCAACCGTACCTTATTGAACCTGTAATGTACTGATATGATACCTGGCAGCAAGATTGTGAACCGTGATTTAAACCATTGATCTTCAATTAAGATGGTTCAAAAACCTAATTTCAGATGATCAAATTCTACTCTTCAACTTACTTTTGGATTAAAATATCTCGTCATCAACTAGATGCCTGTGCCTTTGCTAAAAAGTTGTAGGAAAACTACAAAATCTAGCTTTGAGGATTTATTTGCCTACAGTGTGACATTATATTTGAACATCTTTCCATTGGTTTCTTCATTTAGAAATATTTTTGTAATTATTGTGGTTTATATAGGAAGATAAATTAAAGTGCATTACATTATGAAGAAGATTCCATGAAGATTCACTGTGACTTTCACATCTTCTTATTACTCAATGTTCTCCACAACGCCCTTATGCGTATATACTATGGCATGTATTTCATTTATAATTCAACATATATCTACTAATCTAATCCCTCACACAGTTGCAATCTCAAATATGCAAACTATTCTTCTTCTTTTTTGACTATTGAGCTAAAATCAATTAATTTAAACTTTTTTTGGATAGTTAAGATATGTATATATTCACACTTTTAAAAAGGAGCCAATTGATTTGAGAAAAAGGGAGAATGAAATGGGGTGTTTGGGTCCGTGAAATATGCCCTTAGGTGTAAAGCAAATCATTAGCATGGAGAACTCTAACATATGATGAGTACGAATATGGAACGTTTGGGAAACTTGTTTTCTCTTATCATCCTCATCTATCGTTTGTCTCTCCTTGTCTATAAGAGAGACCTTGTTTTCAGCTTATCTTCTTTGTACAACTTCTTAATCTTCTCTTATCAAATTTTAGTATTTATAACTGATTCAAACTGGTGATAAAACACAATTCTTTTCCTGAATGTAAATTTACATGTATATATATACAGATATATAAATATTGACAGCTTTATGGAAGATGTTTATTTTCATTTAGATGATTTGTCATTTGGTGAATGTTATAATCATTGCAGTGGACTTATGCTTTAATGATAACATGTCATTATTATGTATGAAACTCGAAAGCTATAAGCTACTCATTTACTAGATCTGCCTCTCTTATTTTCTTATTTTTTCTGTGAATGATATTCATAATTTTTTTTTTCCTTATCTTATACATAGGTTGCACACAGTTCTAGCGAGTATAGATCCTGGTTTGCTTTCTTATTGATTAAGCTATGCATATGTTAACTTCAGGACTAGACTACTTCGTGCCAACTTATTGCAACCTTTGAAAGACATGGAAACTATCAATGCTCGTTTGGACTGTTTAGTAAGTAGTTTATGTCAGAAATTTCAGTTGTACTCATGTTTAGCACAGTTTTTGTTAAGGAGGCACCACATAAAATGGGAATATCACTATAGCATATGTCTTCATCTAAAATGTAACTCTTGCAATTGCATCTGTTTTCATTTATGCTTTGAATGTGTCATTATCATCATCTGAATTCTAAATTGCTCCTGCCCTAAATGTTATAGTTATATTTGAGTTTTAATATGAAATATGAATGATGCAACAATGAGATGAAGCTACTAATGAGGGGGTAACGACCTTCTATATAATTGTAATTAGTGATTGGTAACACAAAATAGCACGATCGACAACTTGTATAGGTACACAAGAATATGTGGTTGGAAGTGACAATCTATTTGAATATGGTTTTGTTTTGCTTCATAGAGTTAAAATTTTAAAATATTAGAGGTGATTTTAATTACTACCATTACTTTCTTTATCATTTAATGAGACCTAGATTTTCATATAAGAAAATAGAGTAAAGAAACTTAGAGAGTATGGGCATGTGCAAGGAAGACTATTTGACGACACAGTAAGTTATTTGTTAAGGTATGCATATATAGGTTCACAAAGAGAAGAGGAAGACTTAGATTAATCTACACAGATGCTCTCAAGAAGCATTTGTAAAGAGTTAGTATTGATAGATGATTAGATAGATGTAGGCTATCAGAAGCGTGGAAATCCACTTCCATGTACTCGGTTCTGAAATAATGGAATGCTACACCAAAAGCCTTGAAGGAATATATTTGCAATAAATAATGAACAAGTTCCTAGTTTTAGATCCTTAAATTCTAGTACTTTCAAACCACATCTGTTTCCTTGTTTTTGACACATTTGATAGATTTGCAACACCTTCTATGAGAATACTAATATTATATATATATATATGAATATATGTTTATGTGTGTGTATAACTTTATTATATCTTCTGCACATCGAAAACCAAGGTCTGCCGAACCGACCTGGTGTGAAACCGGGTCGGTTAGCCTAATACATTTGGTTCCGGCCCTATACCTGCCGGAACCTCTACCGAGCCGGCCGGAACCGGTCCTTTACCGACTAGAACCGGTCGGTTTGGTGCAAACTCGGTGCGAACCGCACGGTTCCAAACCAGGTTGACACTGTGGACTACACTAAAAAGCATCAGGTGTCTCTTGGGGAGGCCGAAGGATCAGGATTAATGTGTAGTATGGGCCATGCCTTGGGTCTTATTCACTTTTGCCTATGATTTCATTTGTGGAAACTTTTTTTCAACATATACCACCAACTAGATAAAGATCATTAAATGTTTCTAACATTTTATCTAAATTGTGTATTTTATTTTCAGGATGAGTTAATGAGCAATGAGGAGCTATTTTTTGGCCTGTCACAGGGCCTTCGTAAATTTCCAAAAGAAACTGGTAGACTATGTGATTCATTACTAATTTTTGTAATGGTACCATTCTGACATGCTTATTTATCCAATCTCTTCCCAAGATAAGGTACTGTGTCACTTCTGCTTTAAGCCCAAAAAAATCACAGAGGAGGTTTTGAGGCCTGCCAATGGTAGAAAAAGTCAAATGTTGATATCAGACATTATTATTCTCAAAACTGCTTTAGATGCCTTACCTTTTCTCTCAAAGGTAAAACAACATGCTTCTCTTTTGACCATGATAGTCTAAACTGCATGAAAAATTAAATCCAAATTCCAAATTGTCTACTTCAGCAATTACAACCATTTTACATTTTTTTTTTCATGTCAAAAATTATTCCTCTCTTTTGCACATCTTTTGCACATGCCTTTGTTGTTATCAGTGATGTATGACATGCTTTATGACTTTCTCTCCATTAAATCCATCATGCACTGCCAAAAACCCACTCTCTTCTTCATGTGCCTATTATGCAGCAAGTGCTAGTTTAGGACTGACTGAAACCCTAATGCATTTCAGGTACTTAAGGATGCAAAAAGTTTTCTTCTTTGCAACATTTACAGGAGTGTTTGTGAAAATGAAAAATATGCAGGCATAAGAAAGAGGTTAGATATTGTAACAGTCTTTTTATTGTTTACTGTATGCACCTTGTACATATTTGCACAGAATTTTTGTTGACTGCATTTACAACAGCAAAACTAATTATTCTTATGTACATTTACAATAGCAATATGTTTCATAAAAGTCAAAATTTACAGTTGGGAAATATTCTGTTAGATTATTATGAAATCTTGAGCAATATACAACTATCAATGATCGTAAACATGGAATTTAGAGAGATAAGAAAACTTTCCATAAAGCAATGGAGCATCAATGGTAACATAACTAACCTGCCATCCAGCCCATAAATGCTGACAATGCACACAGAATTATGGATGTTATTTAAAACTCAAGCTACATGCACATCAGCACTATTATGTAGTTCCCTGTCATCCTGTTCTACTTGTCATTAACAACCCCCTTTATGCAATAGTCCACTTAAGAGCAAACACACATTTTGGGAGAACCAAGTATAATTTATTGCAACATTCTGTGGTGATGCATCTGTTATATGGAATACTTACAGTTCATAGTTTCTCCTTGAATGTTTCCTCCTTGAACATGAAAATTTAAAGCGAGTTACTTGAGTAACCAAAGGCTTTTCATTTCTGATGAAAACCCATATCTCTTGGAGGAGGTAAATCCTATGTTCATATTGTGAAGTGTGAGAGTGCTTCATGGGTTTCACTTACAATATTAACTTTGTTCTAAAACTGCTGAAACTACAAAAAATAAAGATCCCATAGAACTAAGAATACTTTAAAGTTTTGTATAATAGTTTATTTTTTTCATTTTTTGAATTTATTCCTATTTTTTTTTGTTCAAAACTGTGAAACTTGGAGCAAAACTATTTAAAAAAAGACTGCTGAATTAACTGAATACAAAACTCTGCTAGCCTAATTGAAAATGAAACCAAAGTCTAGTTTTCAAGATGAATGGAAACATATTTGTGTTCAAGAAGGAAACATATTTTGATTTTGAATGTGTGAATAACCAATGATAATGCCCTCTTTAGCAGAATCTATGGACTGTCTTTCCACTCTTGAATCAAGGATCATTATTGAAGAACCATCGATCATGGCCCTCAGGGTAAGGAACGCTCAACCATGATTTTATTAATAACTAGGAGCAGTGCTCAACCTTGAACTCTCCATACTAGACAAGAGTCTAGGATTGTCTCACTGCTTAGGAGAATGACTTGGTCATCAAGTACCATCATTCCCTCAACAAGAAGTAATGGAATCACTCTCCATACAAAACCATTCTACAAATCCATTTCCATGTCCATGGACTTCATCAACATACCTTGCACTGCAAGTGAGGCTTCGCCATTTACCTTGGGAAGAAAAAGATGAAAAAAGAAAACTTATGGTACCTTTATGACACTTGTTGCTCGAGCATGACCAAATCCATTTTCGAGACCCGCGATTTCTTTTAAACAGTTCTCACTAATCATTTGCTAGGATACTATCCTCTCATTTTCTCTGAAGAAGACTTCTCATCTCTGTTTAGGTCCCTTACCATCCATCCACAAATGACTCCCTGACTTGATCAGACTGGTGCTGACACCTAACTAGTGACCTTTGATAAAAGAACAAATAGCCAAACACTGCCAAGACCTCCAATAAAACAGCTTATAAAATTAACTAAAAAGAAAAACTTGTAACATTTTGAAATCAAGTAGCTGTGGAAAAATTGCCTTCAGCACCCCTGCTAACCAAACAGCTTGCCATTTTCTATGCACATCTGGTAGTTCACTTCTGGTGGTGCTCATATATTGCATTTGCTTGTTGCAATGAGGATTGTCTTGTCAATTCTGGGATCTGTTTTATCTTCAATTTTATATGTTTATAATAATCTTTGCTTAGTCATGACATATATCTAAATTGCTATATGATTTGTATATTTCACTGTTGTTGGTATCATTAAATTCTAATTTGATAATGTTGATAATTATCACTCAATTCGCTATGCCATTTTGTCTTCATAGTGATTAACTGGATTTCTGCAGTTAGGTCTATTTTTAATTAGTTTATTCTCAATGCTCTAGCTTAATACTTGCATGCATGTTCTTAGAGCTTGCACTGTAATATAGTTTGTATTATTATGAGCATTGAAGTTCTCATTTCTGATTTGTTTTCTCATGGAATTGGTGATGCAATTGATGATGATGTAGTTTCTTCTCAATGCTCTAGCTAATGTTTGAAAACATGTTCTTACAGCTTGCACTGCAATATAGTTTCTATTATTATGAGCTGAAGATCTCATTTTTTATTTGTTTTCTCATAGAATTGGTGATGTGATTGATGAAGATGTAGTGCATGC
Organism: Phoenix dactylifera; assembly: GCF_051530095.1. NCBI lineage: Eukaryota > Viridiplantae > Streptophyta > Magnoliopsida > Arecales > Arecaceae > Phoenix > Phoenix dactylifera. The sequence goes on from NC_143195.1 coordinate 34,161,696, forward strand.
AAGGGCTCCTTTTGTTGCCTGCACACAACAATGTTTTGCTATTAAGGCTGGAATTGATGGACTTCTGGATGTTGCACGACGCTCTTTCTGTGATACGAGTGAAGGTTCTCCAAAAGTTATAATTGCTGTCAATTTTAATTCTGCAATGCTGTTCTAATTGTAACTACAGCTATACATACTCTTGCAAACATGTACCGGGAGGAATTTAAGCTGCCAAATTTGAAGATTCCCTATAACAATAGGCAAGGATTTTACTTCAGTATTCCACAAAAGGACATAAATGGAAAGCTTCCTGACAAATTTATTCAGGTTTGTATATTTTTCCATTATTATTACCTGATTCTATGGACTGGCACATATGAAATTCTTGAATATGATTATTAGGTCATGAAACATGGGAAGAACATACACTGCTCAAGTTTTGAACTTGCATCTGTAAGTATATCTCTTAGTGGTTTTCTTTCTCCTTTACCGATTAAATTTGATGGTTATTAAATTATTTTGGGTCTACTGCCAATGCTGGCTGGTATCTTGTCAATGAGACAAGGCTTGGCGGTTACAGTACTATTCATGATCATTTGTAATCTAATGATACAATACTCATAAGTATGTTTTACTTTGATTTTTTAGTTATTATGTTTGCTAGTTATTTTATTTTTTATTCTTTTCATACTCATATGCAAGTATCTACATAAATGTGTGTTGAGCTAGAATCCTTCTACTATGATTGAGGCTCCAGTCCTACCAGTTCAAACTAAAAACTGCATCTTTCAAATTGAGGATCTGCCGTAGATATTTAGAATACCTAAAAACAGAAATCACATGTTTCATAGGTAGGTCTCTTGAGTCTTGACTGTGCATTACGTAAACAGAAATGGATGATTGTTATGGTAAAATGGATGGTAGGGCATGTAAATTTGGGACCCATGCTGTTGATCATGAACTGCATGTTTTAAAACATGTATGAAATGCAATCTGACGGATTTGGGTACTTCTTAACCAGAAAGCATGTAAATTTGATGGCTCTTAACTTTTAATTTTGTGCTAGAGGTGCTACCACAACAGTACACATGGTTGGAGAACCTGATTCTTTTGTATATGTTGAATATGCCATCTGACCTCTAGAATCCTTAATTATAAATGTAGTTGGTGATGGTGTTTACTATACTCATGTGTCACTTGTATACCTACCTTGCAGCTAAATGTGAGAAATAAGTCAGCTGCTGCTGAATGTTTTATGCGGACGGAGCTTTGCTTGGAAGGTCCTAATGATCTTTTTAGACAATGCTTGCATGCCTCACTTTTCATTCTATTGATATTCTATCTATGAGATAACTTATATTTTGCTATTTTTTGCTTAACTACTTGAGAAATATTTATATTTATAATCAGGAACATTTATGAAATATTGAGGTTCTTGATAATAAAAGTTGACAGTTGATATGTTAGATATTCTCAAAGTCATTGAACTTCTGTACTTGAGTATAAATATTTTGTTGCACTTGCACATGTGCTTACCAAAAATCTGTGGTGGTATCATATTTCTTTTTCCCTCATTGTACCATTTTATGTCCCTGACCACGACTAACCAATTGAACAATATCATTCCATTAAAATAATTAGTCATACTTAACCTTCTGTTATATGTTTGATATTGAACTAATGAACAGTCAACAGTGCCTTAAATTTAAACATACTTGCACTAGCAAATTTCTGCTTGCACATGTTCACATACATATGCACATGGGTGTATCAGCATGTTAACACTCATGTATGCACATATTTATATCTCTTGGCAGCATGCATGTGCGCATCCCAGCCATTAGTGGGCTCCTTGTGGTGCATCATCGCCGAACTGTGCCGAACTGGGCAGTTTTAGGTGTATAAAACCAGATTGGTTGGTAATCGATACGGTTTGGCTGTTTGATTCAATGCAGTCCTTGTTCTTCTTTTTACATAAAACCATCAAGTGGCCTTTTGAAACTTCCCTCTAGCTCTTCCTCTCTCACGATTCTCCTCTCTATGTAATACCTGACCCTTTTAGTGAGCTGGGCCTGGTTCATTTGACCGGCCCAGTTGAAAAGGATTTCGGCCAAAAAGAAAGGAAAGAAAAAAATAAAATAAATAAAATGGCGCACATGCTACGCAGGTGCGAGGAGGGAAGAGGACTCTTAATAGGAGTCTTCTTCCTCCCGAGTTCGACGAACGGAATCTAAGTCGGAGTCGGATTCCAGTTGCGACCGAGTTCTATTTAGAGCTCCTCCCATCCCTCCGTCCATCCCACCAGAGATGCAACTCCAATCGGAGCTCACCGCCGAAATATTTTCTTGGTTTTTCTCTTTGAACGCTAGCTGCTACTGACGCCGTTGCTGCTGCCATTAGCCGCCGAAATCTAAGGACTCGGCCTTTCTCGAGCTACTCATTTTCACTTTCTTCTAGTGCCTTTGGAGCTCTGATTCTGGATGGTGATCGTTGAATTTTTGTTGGAAAATGGGATCCTTTGTTTTCCCTATTTTCGAAAAAACCAGCCTTGTTCTGTTTTCCGACTGATTCCTCACCGACGCTTGTCGTCGCGGTCTATCCGCGATCCTTTACACTGGCTAGAGCCCATTGTCGAAGCTCCGGCCATCGGGATGCATTGGTTTCATGGTTTAGGAGGTTAAAACCCTTGTTTTTGATCGGCTTTAGCGCTGCCACCCCCTGTTGTCACCAGTCGTCGGCCGCCTATTCGCCTGACCCAGCCCCCTCTTCCTTTCTCTTCCTTAGAGAGAGAGAAGCTTGTTCTCTCATATCTCTCTCTTCCCCATTCTTTCTCTCTCTTCTTTCCCTCTCTACTTGGTTTCTCTCTCTACTCTTTCTAGGGTTGTTTGGATCCAGCAAAGGGCCCTTCTCTATGTTTTGGACTGATTGTGGTGAGAGGGGTTTTGGACCATGACCATTAGGCGGTGTGCCGATACCAACCTTAGCCCTTGCCAAACACTGTTAGATTTGGTCATTTTCGATTTCTGTCGAACCATCTGCACCCTAGTTCAGCCTTGATTAGATGAAATCATCTTGATCGGACCTACTGCCTACTGGGATGTCGGGTATTCCCGCTTAGTCAGTCTTATGAGAGTATCGAAACTTAGTATTTTTATTGTAAATTAATCATGATTAAATTTTAATAAAATAATAATGCAATTTTGGATATTAGGTTCTAAAGGAGGACTCAAGATTAGTCAGATTGTTTGCTTGTTGTTCGTGCAAAGTAAGTAATGATCAGCCTTTTCTAGATTTTTTATTTATATAATATTATTATTACATTAAATAAATTGTTAATCGATTTATATGTGATGTATCAATTTTATGAGATGGTGTTTTGAATAAAAAATAGATATGCAATTTGGAGAAATATTTTTTAGACTATTGTTATATTGTTTACTGATCTTACATCGTATATGCATATTTTGATTGGAGTATGATTTATATATATATATATGTTGTTTTGTAAAAGAACTTTGATATGTATCAGTTTTGAACTCTCAACCTGATTATATTTTGGACTCTGCCAATTGAAAGTTATGCACTGGCACTCTGACTATTATTGGGCTCATGGATTCTACTTTTGGCCCCGCCACAGGGTATAAATGTGGTATTTCGGCCCACTCTATAGGGTATAAGTACGGTTATGTTTCTAGCCTAGCCATAGGATATAAGTGTGGTCATAGTTAAAGGTTGTTGAGTTGAATATGATTTATTTTAAATCTGATTTATAATTTTATATATGAATATTTGAAAGATATGGAATTTAATGAATCTGTGACGGAATTGGTTATGTTTATACCTTGATGCATGGTAATTTGTATTTTACTATTATATCTTATGTTATTACATAAATTATCTAGTTAAGGTATTCATTATTTACTAGGCTGTCAAGCTTATTATCCTTCTTTTCTTCATAGATGCAAATACTTAATTCTGGATGCGGGTCCTATTATGGAAGTGAGACTAGAAGCGAGATTCGACAATATCTACATAGTTTAGATTTAGTGTTATTATAATCTTTTTATCGGGTTATTATTTGAGGTATAATTGATGTAAGACTTTTTATTATTATTTGTTAGTTCGATTTGGTAGTCAATTGAATTATGGCTTAGAATTATTTAAATATATTTTGCTGCTTGTTTATGATATCATGATGAGATGCGTTGCATGCTTGTGGGAAGAGTTCCCTATAAGTATGCGGCGGTTGCCACAAACCTGACTTGCAAACTCGGGTCAGGGGCGTGATCAAGATTTGTCGGACCGACCGTACCGGCGTACCGGTGAGCACCGGTACTGGTACGGTTCCAGTTCGGTACCGGCTTGGCACCGGTACCGAACCGGAGCCGCGCGCGCGCGAACATAAAAAAAAGTAAAAAAAAAACAACACGTCCGCGTGCATCCGCAGACGCGTCAAATGCCACAGAGTGGCATTTAATGATACTCTGTGGTATTAAATGGCGCACGCGGGCTGGTAGCCCGCGTGGGCATGCTGCCCCGCACGGGAAACCACGCGCGGGCGCGCGTTCTCCGCTCGCACGTCTGTGTGAGTTTCCCAAAAAAAATCGCAGCGCCCGCGCGGACGCATTAAATGCCACAGAGTGGCTTTCAATGCCACTCTGTGGCATTAAGACGCCCACGCAGGCTCTTCCCCGTGCGCGGGGCGCGCTGCCTCATGGGATGAGGGTTTGAAAGCCCTCTCTCCCTCTTTCTCTCTCTCTCTCTCTTCCTCCCTCCCTCCTCTCTCTCTTCCCCTCTTTCCTTCTCCTTCTCCCCCTCCCTCATCAGCTTTGGCATTCTCGGTATGGCTTAGAATAGAATGGCATGGTACCGTACCGTACTGCAAGGCAATTGGTATGGGTCCCGGTATCGGCATGGCATACCTTGGAATAGAGAATCAGAATTATCTCTAAGTGCAGCTCTAGAGAAGATTTTCATTTGGTTATGTTTTTGAGTTGTATGATTCTCTTGCCATGTGATTGAGAAGGTTTTCTGTTTCACTCAATATTTTTTAGATGTCATAGGTTCTTTAAAAATGATTGCTAACGATATAATTTTTCACTATCACAAGATTTATTTCAGAATCTATCATCTTGCCAAATCACTTTCACTTCCTATACTCCTCAGAAATTGATACATTCATTTTAACTGGCTATACTCTTCAGAAAATGCTATGCTAGAAAGCAATTCCCACTGACATGGAGCAAACTTTAATGAATGAGCCAACATGAGGGTAAATACTACTAATTAAATACTCGATAGAAGGCAAAATTTATTTTCATCTCAAGAGGATCTGGGAGTGCGAATCAGTTATATGAAGCATTTGGTCTTACCTGTCTTTGTAAGCTGTGGGGTGGAGGGTAATAACTTACGTAACCATTTCTATATAACATTTCAATGCTTATTTCAATCTTGGCAACTATAATGACTGTGCTGAAATGATTGGCTTGTACTCTAAAGAACTTGGATGATATTGTCTACAAATCTTTTTATGATAGAGCTGCCTTCTTTGTGATGCTTTTAATCATTTTTTGTATTTTGATATTGTGTTATGTTTTTAATGAAAATTGGTTCTGGATCCATGAATATAAAGTTCATACATCCTTCCCACTCAAGCTATTACCCAACATTTTATGGCTACTGACAAGTGACTATAGGACCGGGATGACTTTTTTAATTTTCTGTTATTCATGTGTCAGTTTTCTTTGCAGGGCTAGTTGATGTCATAAGGGAGGATGTCCCCATACTAAGACTGCTTGCAGAGGTCTTATGCCTTCTAGACATGATTGTGAATTCATTTGCACATACAATATCCAGTAAGCCAGTTGATCGCTATACAAGACCAGAGTTCACTGGTAACTGCTAGGTTCTATTTGTAACTAGAGTTTAGTTTTCTTACTGCTAAAAAAAAGCCTAACTGATTTATGATTGGCCAGATAATGGTCCTATGGCAATTGATGCTGGAAGGCACCCTATTCTAGGAGGCTTACACAATGATTTTGTTGTATGTATTTTTATCTATAGGTTGATTTAATACTACAGTTTATTGCAGTAAAACTATTGGTTAATATCCTAGAAAAACTAATTTTATAGCTCTTCTCATGCAGCCTAACAATCTTTTTCTTTCTGAAGCATCTAATATGGTGATTGTAATGGGCCCAAACATGTGAGACTGCCTTTATATGAACATCTTTTTGTATCTATCCCCCATAGTGATAATTACTTTTTTCGTCTCATATTATTAACATCATTGATAGGCATTACTCCCGAGTCCCAAGTTTTACAAAAAAAATCATTTAAATATTATTTATCATTTGCATGTGTTTTGCTCAGGAGTGGGAAAAGCACTTATCTTCAACAAGTTTGTCTGATAGTTATTCTTGCACAAATCGGTTGTTACATTCCTGCTCGTTTTGCATCTCTAAGGGTGGTTGATCGCATATTTACACGGATGGGGACTGGCGACAACGTTGAACACAACTCAAGCACCGTATGCAACTCAAAACTTCTACCTTTTCGGGCTAATGCATTCATTCATCTAAATTTAGGAAAGTAATTCAAGAAAAATTGGAAAATAATCTTTTTTTTAATTTTTAGTCTTGTAGACTAGGGAATGTAGACCATACTGAGGTCTTATTTTTGTGGACTTCACTCAATTGGAATGCAAGCTTCTTCTACAATAAGTTTAATATAAGATATCCATATGTTGTGTATACATTTTATTGCAGGTTTGCAATCTTGCCATATTTATATTGCACATATAACTGATAGCACATAATGTAGGTAATATCTAAGCTCTCCTTAATGATGTGGCCCATGCCAGCACGCACATAAACACTAGTTTGAACATTTACAAGTCATGGAGAGCTTTATGTTTTCTATGTTTCACAGACATACAAAAGGAAAGACGAAACAAACATTTTTGCTACTGGGAGCATATGAATAGCTATAGCTTTACCCACAAAAAGCTAAGACGATCAAAAACAAGGTTGTGAAAATACCTAGGCAGGGCTGGTCGGTAGACACTCTCTATGGCCTACGCAGGTGCCTGGGTGGCCACCTAGGAAAGAAAGCATCAGCAGCATAGTTACTAACTTACCATTATATAAGAAGAAGATGAAGGTGAACTGCTGCAGAACAACATAAAGAAGAACATGAGCAGCAGCAGCAGCAGCACAGCTACCACCACCGGAGTTGGTGGGGCTGAGTTCAACTTGGATTCCAGCTGTTGCCTGCTGATTTCGTCATTTGGACAATAGTTCTATTATGGTCCAAGGGTTTAGATAGTTGTATGGTTGTCATCCAAGTTATTGCTCGGGATTTTGGCTTCTGCTTCAAGCCTTTTCTAGTGGGACCTCGGGTGTGTCTGGTGCCAGTCTGGCCAGGGGCCGAATGTGCCCAAAGGGTTTTAGAAATGATCTGACCTACCAGTTACAAAATTTCAGCATGTACACTAACACTATTTATCAAGGTCCGCCAAACCAGACCGAACCAGGCAGTTCGTCCCGTACTGAGACGACCCGATAGAGGATCGGGTCAGTTCCTTTCTTTTTTCGGAACTGACTCCGAATCAACCGAAACCAATTCCGAACCATTAGGAACCAGCCAGAATGGGCTGGAACTTGCGCACCCAGTGCAAAGCTTCCGGTTCGCACCAAGCCGGACCGGTTTCGAACCGCCCCCCCTCTCCCTCCGTTTTCTCTTTCTTTTGTTTTAAAGGCTGATTAGGAAGGCCCGAGAAGTTTCTCAGGCGAGGGAGGGAGTGGAGGACATGAGACCACCTTTTATAAGACATAACTGTAGTTGCAAGATGGTGGTCTTCGATTCACCGATGAGTTTCAGTTTACGCATGCTACACAGGATAGGGACCACGGTGCACAATCTGGTAAAGCTCGTAAGGATATGATTGCATATAGGAGACAGGCTCCTCGAGGTCATTCAGGAGGACACGATGCAGCTGCAAATGACCTTGCATGTAGAATAGGATCCATAGACGTATCAGGTTCTGAGTCATATATTGAATTCTATCATCCACAGCCACAAGTAGCCTATGATCCATACTGATACGGATATAGATATGGTGTGTCTAAGGCATCAACTTTCGGTGGCTACTATTCTACACAACGCGAAGCATTTTACAGATTGGATTTTGCTACGGTATATTCGAACGGGCCCATCTACAGTCGTATTATCAGCCAGAGGACACCTCTCAGAGCCAGAGTTTCAGCGAGAGTTCCGAGAGTTCTTATAACTCAAAGCGCGTTTCTTATGAGATGAACATACAAGACTATAACGACGCTGGGTTAGAGGAGTGGGTTGATGTGCCTCTTGACATGCTAATGATCCAGATATCTACGAGAGACATTGCCACTCGACGAAAATTTAGATATCGATATGTATGTTGTATTTTAAAAATATATAATTGATTGTATTATTTTTTATTTTTTACTTCACTAGTTGATTTTAGGATGCTTCATATTGCTTCTTGTAGCATGCAACATCTCACTAATCATTTTATATTTTGGATTACTTTAAAACAACAAGATGCATCGTTTAGGTTACACCGGGCTAATAGAATCATCAAAAAACATCAAAAAGTATCAAATTATACTTAAAATTATTGAAAAAGTTAAAAAAAAATTGATAACTAATTAATCAAACATGAAAAACTTTTAAAAAAAAATTGGGTATGTAGATACCGTGTGTCGGTACGGTAACGTACCGACTCGCCCGTTGACTGATACGGGTCCCGGTACTAGTTCGGCGGACCTTGCAATATATCCTTTGTTCTTTAAAATTGACTCATGTAAATGCATAGATGTTGTGTGGATTTTCCTCGTAGCATTCTCAAAATTTTTGTTTACCTAAACAACAACATGCTTTATCGTTATAGTATTATAACCTAGAAGCCAATTATATTCTATGTTATCTGGGCACTTGTGTTTAGCTTCCAAACATACATACATGCATACATATATAAGTTGGACTATGCTCCCCTCGGTAAGAGAGTGTATCTACTCCTTTCCAATTCCAAAAATCAATAATGGGCGTCCAAATTAAAGATTCACGCAATTGATCATTATCCGTACCACTATAAATGCCTAAAGCCAGAAATTATATATTTTGGTGTTCTCTAACTTATGCATCAAGTGAGTGCTAATTTGAATGGTTAAAATATTATAAGGCCATGTTTTGCTATGATCTAAGTATTAATATATATATATATATATATATATATATATATATATATGTACGTACATATGTATGTATGTATGTATGTATACATATATATACTTGTATATGTATCACACATATATATGTATATGTATATGTATATATACTTGTATATGTATATATATATATATATATATATATATATATATATATATGGCAGCTAATTAGTTTCCTAGGAGCAACCAGCTTGATTGTTCCTTGGCCAAAATGACACAAATTGCCTCTCAAAAAGCTGAGAGAACTTGGATACTCTTGGTCATTTGAAAAAGCTGATCTGCATTTAAAGCTTCATTAGATTTTCTTTAGGGTGACGTCATCTTTTAAAATTTCATGAGATAAAGATGGAATTTATTCACTCTCACACTTCCTTCCATCTCTCCTTTCCTCCACTTATTTCCTTTTTCCTCCTTTCTCCATCACATTTGTTCCCTCTTTCTTTCATCTTCCCATCACCATGGCACTCTCTCTTTTATATATTGTCTTTCTTTTTCATGGCATCCTTCTCCCTTATCCATCCTCCTATTAGCGCACACCTTTCTCTAATTCGCTCTTATGCAAGCTTAGCTACATGGTATGTGCCACCATAGGTAGCTTGCAATATTGAGTGATCCTGATAATTTTAGTTAGCATTCCTTTATTGCTTATTTGCATTTGAAGATTGTGGCTCCATGTTGACTACTCTAAGTCCTTTGTAACTGGTATTGGTGTGGTGAGATACCAGCCATAGATATCCATCTATTTATTCAAATGTTTTTTGTTAGACTTCCATCTCTTTCCTCCCACCTGTTCACAATAGTCTCTTCCCACCTTCCACCCAGCTCCTTGTCCAGGGAGAAGTGATAGCAAGTGGAAGGATGAGGAAGAATGGTGGAGTGATCTGTGATGGGATGAGGGTGAGGTAGTGAACAATGGGAGGAAGGTTAGACGTTGGATATGACAAGATATGGGAAGAGTATGAGGGGAAAGTGGAGGGAGGTGATCTGTCATAGGTGAAGGTTGAGTTGGTGGGCAGTTGGTGGATAGACTGGTGATGATGGACGGTAGAAGAAAGGGGTGGTGGAAGGGGAAGGGTGTGGGGGTGGAGAGAGAGAAGGGGGTGCGGAGGGACCACATTCTCATGATATTTTCATAATCTCATGAGATAATAGATATTATAAAATGACCAAAATTATCCCACCCTGATTGCTTTAGAAGGGCATTTCTTATCTCGTCAAGAGAACAGCCAAGGTCTGTTCCTAGGCAACTAATTAGCAGCCCCATATGTATGTAAATAAATACATATATACATACATATGTACCTTACATATATATGTGTGTGTATATGAATCAAATACACATCAGAGATCAGACACTTGGTTTCTTATCAATTTTTTTTGGTTTCAGCTTTTAGAAACTGGTAGAGGTGGACTTTTATAAGTTCCAACAATGAGGTTGACTGACTATAATAATATTAAAAGTCAGTTTTTGTTCGTTCTAGAGATTGGCAAAGAATATAAGCATTACAATATCTTTTCAAAAATGTTATTTTTCTAAAATTCTTAAGCTACTTAAAAGGCTTGAATGACAAATATGTATATTGGAGGACTTTGATAAATTAGATCTTTTCGCTTTCTTTTATATAATACTAAACCTTGCATGTGTGATTCATGTGAGAGCTTGTATCCCAAGGGGTGCTGGGGTTGCGCTTATGGAGATAAAAAGGAGTTGTGTCATCATGATCTCTCATAAGAATAAGGATTAGTTGGGGGGGGGATCTGGGAAATGACAAAAAAAGTGGAGTCGAACACTCAGAGCAGAGTCAAAATCCGGAGCATTTGCATTATATAGTATACTTAAATATATATTATAGTCAAGATTAATTTTGCCTATGTACCTCAGTGTCTCCTTTTTCCCTCTTCTAGAGGCAAACAGTTGGACACATGTCCGAATGGGACTGTTGTGTTTGTGTCTATGCAATGTATATTGTAACTATAAAAGTTTATATTTGCTAGGTTATTGGAAGTTGATGTATTGCATACTCAAAAGTTGATTTGTATATTTCTTTGCTAAGGGTATGTTTGGTATTGCTTCTATTTTCTTTGTCCAAAAATCAAAGAAGAAAATTGAACTAGATTGAGTAGACATGTATGATGAAATCAAGGTTTGCCGTACTGATACCAGACCCCGTACCGGTGCCACACTATCATAGTGTCAGTACAGTATGGTATGCGGTACGCCACCGGTACTGGTATCGGATCGGTATGGTACAGTACGTTTGGTACTGTCCAGTATGGTACGGTGCAACATACTATGGATGAAACCCTTATATTTTTTAAATTGTTTGCAAAAACTTTGGAACTTTTGGTAGTAAATTATTTCTTTTTAGAAAAGTGAAAAAAAATGCAAGGAACGGCAGAAGTTTTGCAAATGGTATCTTCAACCTCAATCTCCATGTGGTACTTTGCAAATTTTTGGGAGAAAAAGAAATCCATAACAAGACCGAAAAGGCCCTAAATAAGTGAAGGAATGTGCAGCTGCTGCACAAGTTTATCCTAATAAACTAAGTACTTTTCCTGTCCACTATGTCGCTTTCTATCAAATAAAAGATAAAAATTAGATACTCTAATGTGGCATATGAAGACAGCAAGTAATTGGAAATACTAGCACCATAAATCAACTTCTGTGCTCATTTTTGATCCCGAGTCACTTCTGGTATTGGTGCTTTACTGTTTGCTGTAGCAGCAATCAACACAAGTATGTTTATTGGTTTCCTTGGTCAGCAGTGATTGAAATGTTATATTTGACTTGCATTTAACTCTTGATTTGCTGATGATATACTCTATATATTGGAAATACAAAGAACATTTTGCTTATCAGATAACTATGATCTGCAGTTTATGACCGAAATGAAAGAGACAGCTTTCCTCATGCAAAACGTTTCTCCCAAGTATAATCTTTTTATTAATTGGAATCTGATTAAATATGCCACAGTTGTTGGTACTATTTCTGTCTGATAGTCTTTAATTTTGAATTTAGGAGCCTGATAGTTATGGATGAACTTGGAAGGGCTACTTCATCCTCTGATGGATTTGCAATTGCATGGAGCTGTTGTGAACATTTGTTGTCTCTGAAGGCGTAATTACTTTCACTCTATGCTTTAATGCTGATGCCTTAAATGAGCTATAGAGTTCAGACTTCTGAAGACATATTTTGAAGAAACAAAGCAGACAATAAATTAAGACGTAGAGTACCTCTTGCATAGTTATCTATTTATCTTCTCTATCCATTTATTGGATAAAGATGTGCATAGTTTGCATATCAGTAACTGCCACCTATTGGCCTTAATGTGATCTCTTTGTTATATTGGTTAATTTTAAGTACCTTGTCCCTTCTTGTTTACTCCCACCCTTGCTTGCATTTAAGTAGGGCCTGGTGACATTGCTTAGTGTGGACCTCTATTTTACCTAATTTTTCCTCATCATCTTCATTCATAAGTTAGTTAGTCCTTGCTTGGATTTTTATCCTAAGCTCTGCCTTGCTTGGTTTCTTGACTCATGTAACTCTTCTTCATCAGCTACACTATATTTGCTACACATATGGAAGACCTGTCTGAACTGGCAACCATTTATCCAAATGTGAAGATTCTCCATTTTGAAGTTGACTTGAGGAATGACCGCCTAGATTTCAAGGTTGTTTCTTTGGCAGTTAAGGCATCATCTTGTGGGCTCCACTTTGTGTACTAACTTTTCTGATTAATTATCAGTTTTGTCTCAAAGATGGGCCACGACATGTGTCGCACTATGGTCTTTTATTGGCTGGAGTTGCAGGTCTACCAAGCTCTGTGATTGAGGCGGCAAGGAATATCACTGCAAGGATCACAGAAGAGGTAACAAGCCAATCATCTGCACCATTGCAGGTTAAATTATCATCTTATGGCCTTGCATATTTGCAAAGAAAGGAGACTCATGCCTCCATATTAGCTTCTGTATGATCCATCATTGTCCAAAGAGAACTGATGCCTTTCACCAGTTGGGTAACCTCATCCAAACTTTGTCCTGCTTGAATCATTCTAACAATGCAGAAGCAGGCTTATATCCAAAGTTAAACATCACTAAATTGTAACGGTGTTGGGCCAACAATTATGACAATGACAGATCTTGCTTTTTGTGTAGCATATGGTCCACGATGCTGCTACGGGTGGACTGCATAATGCTCCTGCATAACTCTGGAACATGATGTAATATTAGGTTTTTCATGTTTATTTTGTAGGAAGTGAAGAGGATGGACATCAACTGTGAGGAACACCATTCCATTCAAATGGTATACAGGTTTGCACAAAAACTAATTTGCTTGAAGTATTCAAACCAAGGAGAGGATTATATTCGGCAAGCTCTACAGAATCTCAAGGAGAGCTACAAAGATGGCAGGTTAATATGTTGATTAAAAGTAATGAGTTGCTGTATGTGCATCAGTCAACTTTGTTACAGGTTATATAGATAAATCCTCAATTTTCAGCATTACAAACCTTGTGATAATCTAATGATTAGACTTTTTCCCTTTCCTCATTTATCAATAAACTGGACTAAATAGCTAGTGATCATCTTCTAGAAAGACTTCACAGACAGGCTGTTTCCGATTCTATCAGAGTCTGTCTGACGTAAGATGAATAAGAATTTTACATCTCGAAATTGTGGGGAGTTCTATCAGCAGCCTGAGGTCTTCAGAGAAGAAATGATCAGTACTTGGGAGGGTCATCATTCTCATCCTCTTTATTCTGTCTATCAACAAATTTTGGTCAGTCAAAAAAATATGACCCAATATGAGAACTTTTCCTATCATTAGTACATCTCAAGAATTTTCTTGGTGCGTGATCGACTATATTGCAGATGAAAACTCTCCCTTCCTGTCGTGTGTCTTCATTGGATTCATTTCAAGACCAGTATAAGAAGATTTGTTTTTTTTTTTTTTTATCAAGCTTCAAAAATAAGGTAAAACTTGGTGCATATATTGCAACCTGAACACCAGCAAACTGCCTAAAATAGTAAAAAGAAAAAGGTAACTCTCTTGGGTTGTTTGAATAATCTTCCATTATTTCCTTCTATCTTATGTAGAAAATTTAGATACGAGAACCAAATATATCTTTATTGTGATATATAAATTATAAATCAATAAAATACTTGAATGATTTTATTTTGTTATCATGTCATTATGGCGAAATTGTTGATGTATCTAATCTTAAAAATCTTATTAGCTTTTTTAATTGGATCTAAAGGCCACAGTCCTCGATTCCCTTCCTTGTTTCAACGGACCCTTCACTACAGGAGAGCAAGCTCAAAAGAAACTTGAATTGTCGACGGTACTGCGTCTTGTGCGGGTTGGAGCTTTAATTGATGGAATGTCTATTTATCTCGTCCCTTAGCAAATCTAATGAGGAACAGTTTTTGTTGGGCTTCCTACTAGTGTTTTGGGTTAGCTCTATGAGCGGGCCATGCCAAACTACTAGTTATTGGGCATGGCCCTTGCTAATAGGATATAACGCGCAAGTTAAAACAGGGATTTTCTTGGATTGAAGTTCCAGGGACAAGGAACTTGTTTTTCTTCATTTATTTTCATCTACAAAAGTTTTAATACTTCCAGAAGGTTGAAGTTTCTCTTATTGAGGATGTGTCTACTTTGTACGTCAGAAGCTTGTTGATGCATCTTCTTGTAGAGGTTCTCTTGTGTTCTTGGAATTTTCTTGCTGTTGTGGACCTCCGGTACTCTTTATTTCATTGATTATTGGATTTCCAATTGGTGCCCCATAGTTTTTCCTTTTTTTAAAGAGTTTTTCATGTAAATTGTTGGTGTTTCTAATCTCTTGGTTACTTGGTTTTGCTACTTCCATGGAGTGATTAGTTGTTGCATTGGGTTTGTAAATATTATCTGTAGCTT
The DNA here is from genome assembly GCF_051530095.1 of Phoenix dactylifera. Taxonomy (NCBI): domain Eukaryota; kingdom Viridiplantae; phylum Streptophyta; class Magnoliopsida; order Arecales; family Arecaceae; genus Phoenix; species Phoenix dactylifera. The sequence continues at coordinate 34,176,861 of NC_143195.1, forward strand.
GCCTAGGAGAGGAAGGGAACACTTCTTAACAGTTTTGCTTGGCATCTTGGACCTTCCTATTTCTATAACAGATATTTGGAGGGATAAGAAATCCTAAAAAGTGAATTCTCTGTGAGGTTTGGCATGGAGGCATTGAACATTTTTATTGAGACGAACTTTAGAATTTGAACCAAGTCCCAGATGGTTAAGTTATTGATAGCATCGATTTCTTAGTGAAGGAATGGGCTTCTATTATCTCAGAAGAAACAGAGAAAGTTGAAGGCTGTCCTTGAGATACATTTTTTTAGTTTGTATCTTGTTGCCGTTGTACTCTTTCTTGGTTTGCTTGGGCTAAGTAGTTTTAGCTTGTTGGTAAAGATAAAATAAATTTCTTTACTTGTTCGGCATGATTGTATTAGTTGTGAATTGTAATTCTGCTTTGCAGATTTTATGTATAAAACCGAGGCAACTAATTTTACCGTATCAAGATTTTCCCTTACCATTAAAACTCAAGGATAAGATTTGATACTATGGGAAATGATATCAATTAGAACTTAATAAAGTCATTGATTTCAAACATAAGTGGTCTTTATGCTTCATAATAAAAATTACATATACAATAACTAATACATAAAGGTGGAGAATTGAAAAAAAGAAATGCATCTGCGTGTGCATGGGTACATACATACAAGGGGTATATCAAGTTATTCATATTTAGAAGTTGATCTTAAATATATTGTTTACAAATCTAGTATGATATTGCGAGAGAAAAATTAACAATGTATCAGACAAAAGATATATTGAATGTAGAATTATATAGATACCAATATTGTATTATAAACTAATTGTTGAATGTTTATTATGATATCTAAAATTCTAAAACTATATAATGCAAAATAAAAATGTTTTTGATGTTTGAAACATAACGAATTGCTATAAATACTGCCGAATTGAAAACGACAAATGGAAGTTGAATTCATCATTTCTTTAGCAGACAATGTTGACAAATGGATAATGAAGAGTAATATTTTTTTGAGAGAAAGATCAGACACGGCGCCTAATTGATTGAATATTATTAGTAATACAATTTAACCATTTCTAAATTATGACTTGTGAAGACAAGTTGGTATCATGTCTTTGCGGCTGGGGACTGATTGCATTGGCAAGACATGGTGCTAAAATTTAGATAAAGCTAAAACTGGGGTGATTAAGATCGAATGGAGTAGTATACGATATATTGTACATTTGTATAGGATTGGGGTTGTGTCCGGGGTGACGCTTCCTCATGCTCTCTATTTAGGCTAGGTTCGGGTTTCGTGGCCCCAACCCAGGTCTCTGCCCAAGGGAACCAAATTCTGGGTCGTCCTACAACCTGACCGAGGACGCCCTTCCAGGTCCGATGAACCACGCAAAAAATTATGGCGATCCTTGTGATCGACATCGAGACAGATGTCAGCACATAGGTTGGCCCTCGTCACGGGGCTGTTTGTAAAGCATTCATAAATTGATGGGTCCATTGCTGTGGACAGACCCAAGTACAAACATGTGAACAAGGTGGGGACACGCACAATGGAGGTGTGGAGAAAATATCTTCTCGAACACAGACAAAGTTACGCATCAGATCACCACCGTTAAGGCACATGCATAACGCTTCGCCTTTGTCTCAATGTTACGTTAAGCCACGAACTCTACATCGTCCACCTCGAAAACAGAGGGATCTCGTGCCCACGTGCTTAGTAGCAACTCTACATATTTGGCGTCCCAACACTATGCCCCCCATTTCTAAGACGAGCAAGAGCCTTGTATTTCCAAGTATCCAAGCATGCCACTATTTCCAAGATCCAAATGATCGGAGGCGATATGGACCGTCCCATTCCGGCATGGAGTCTTCCAAGTTTGGCTGAGTAAACTTTAGAGTCAAAGGCTAACCTCAACCCCGCCAAAAGCCAGACAGACCTTGGCCCCGCCAAAGGCTAGAGCTGATCTCAGCCCGTCAAAGGCCAACCCGACCTCCACCAGAGGCCAGAGCCGACCACGCCAAGCACACATCGTGGCCTCTAAACCTCCTCGACCTCGCCCGCAGTCGAACCTTTGCGCACGCCCACGCCTACACAAGTGGCCGAACATCCCAGCCTGGCCAGCTCCTTGCTTGCTGGCCACGCCATGACGCGCCAACCAAGAGCCATACCCTATCACACCTGCCAAGGGTCACATCCCACCGCATCTGCCACCACGCTATCTCCAGCTATTGGCCAACCGATCACATCTCAGCTCGAGATTTCAGGTAACGGCCATCACCATCATCCTATAAAAAGGGGGTAGGAAAAGGCCCTTGATAAGCTTTTACAGGCATTCTTAAGCTCCTAGAAGCTTGACAAGCCATTACCAGCTATTTTGAGCTACAAGAGGCCATGAAAGGCACTCAAAAAGCTTCCCTTTCCACAAAAAGGTCCGGCTAACTTAGCCATTGGAAGATCTTCATCGGAATCCTCAGCCAAGGCTTTGAGTAGGTACTCCGGAGCGCAGGAGGTGGCCCTCTTTCTCCGCTCCGACCGGTACTTCTCAGGGGAACCCCAAAGCACCGAAGATGGCCCACTATCTCCATCCTCGGCCGGCGTCTCCTCGGATCCCTTCTGGCGTGGTCATCGTCAGGCCAGATTTCAACCACAACACAGACTCTCACCTCTCGCCCCTTAAACAGGTTGGCTACGTCTGCCTGTGGAGCAAGTCTACAGCATGGATAGGGTAAGACGAGCATAAAATGGATAGAGATTAGCCTCTCCTAAGTCCCAACTCTTAAAAAATTAATAAGTAAACAAAATAAAAACTCAACCAAAAGATGTTCATCTGAATTTGCTTATATCAGCTACTTTTAGTCGCTGGTGCTCACCGACAGCAGCGAGCAATTGCACCTTTGACTACTTGAGTGAGGCACGTGGAACAGCAAGTGCTGGGGATCCATAGAAACGGGAGCTTCACCGATGCACACTCTTGGGTATTTGGTTTATTTGCTGTATCAACACACACTCTTGGATGAGTGGTTTACATAATAGAATAGATACAACTTTACTCAGAAATAGTAGACTAGATACAGCACTAGCATGCCCCCTTACGCAGTAAATTGTCAGATGGAAATAAAAATAAGACAAATGAAAGGCTTATGGTTTGACACTACCTGTAAGGACAAAAAAAGAAGAAAGAATTTTGCCAACTCTTTTTCGTCAGGGACAAATATAGCCCTTGAATCACAACTTCCTGCAGCAACTTGTGCCATTTGAATTAGTCAAGATTAAAACTATGAAATGTATAGCTAGCAGGGCTCTAGATAGAAGAGCTAATATATGGATGCCCATACAACAATCCGAAAAAGATCCTTCTTAACTAGACAACTGAGGACCCCATCTTGATATTCCAAGCCATTTGATATGATTTGCTATCCACGCTACTTATTATTAAAAAATTATATAATTTAGAGATTTCTAATCTATACATCATTTATATATTGAGGGGCAAAAATGGACGGTTTAAATGATATGAAAGGATATTCCAAGGGGCCACAGCTTTCAAGCCTAAAAAGGTGACAAAGAAAAATATTTTTGAAAATATATAAATATATATATATACACACAATTAATAAACCATGTTAGATGAGTAAGATATAGCATTAACATGTACATCATTTTTTTCAATACTTAATCTTTACAAATACAAGGGATTGTTTGGTCGCTTGTGAGTTTTCTTAAAAGGAGATAATACATGGAATTCTATGTAAAACAAGGAAAGATTTATATTTTATTAAATTAATTTATCAGACTTTATGATCCACTGAATTTGGCAAAACAAGATTGGAAAGCTAGTCCATCTTAATTTGCTGTAATATCCATTCATTTTAATTTTTAATGAATGTGTTTTACTACAATTTGTTAACTAAAACAGTGTTTGAATGTCTTGAGAATATAATGAATTATCTATTTACTTGCCAAGAAGCTTGTTCTAAAAACTTAATGAACGTGAAAGTTAAAATGTTATTTTGTTTCTAAAGACAAACTCTTGGGAGACCGGTGCCAATCAGTTGCTACTTGATAGGATTCGTTACAATCCTCAAAAAAACAGATCGGGAAGCAGTAGGCCTAAGCACAGCCTATCCAATCCGAGTTTAGATTCATGTCTTTTAGGGGATTATTCTAACGGCCGTCGAATCCAATATTTTATTTTTCCGTATCTGATATTTCGTTGAGGATTCCGCTGGTGCTTAGGATTCGCGTGATCATGTCCCTTTTTTAGTATGGCTCTCATTAAATCCAATTTCATGAGATGAGATGGGGAAAAAAATCCCGAAAGTCTTTCTGCTGCGAGGATTCTACCGGTGCTCAGGGTTTTCTTTTTCAATTTAAAAAAAAAATCTCATTACGTCAAATTTTATGAGAAAAGAAAGGAAGAAACCCGGAGAAGCTTTCCATGCCTTTTCTTTTCCTTTCCTTATCACATATTTTGCCAAAGATTTTACCAGAACTTAATCTGCAATCGAGACTTTTGAGGATTTGTGTTTGAAATTGACTCAATTTTGTTTAAGAAAAAGAAAAATTAGCACTATTAAACCGAATGGATAGGAAAAAGATTCACCTCTCCTTACGAAATTGGGTTTTGGTCTTTGGCCTCCCTTGCTGCATCTTCCTCCGCTACGTTCTCCGTCCGTTATTTTATCCTTTCCGATGGGATATGCTGATATTGGAACCTATGCTCCACCCATCAATTGCAAGAGAGCACCAAGCATTTTCATACTTTATTTTAGTCAACATCTCTATAATATCAAAAAAAAATCGTATAGGTTTTGAATCACTAAACTTTCTGACTTGTGATTTTCAGATACGTACGAAATTATGCATGCAACATACGCATAAAAAGATCATGTCTGGCAATAGATCATAGATGTAGGCATTTTCAAAGTAGATGCGACAAACAGATTAATTCTTCAATGATTTCGGTTTTGACTTGTACCCTGTTAATCCATCCAACCGAGCTCGCTCTCCTCTCCCCATGAGAAAAGACGTACAGCGCCTAGATTGCCAGATAATAATGATAGGCCTTCAAAAGTTCACTAGTTGTTTTCCCAAATATCCACCACATGACCTCGCACTCGTCCGGCCCAACACCAACTAAAAGCATTCGAGTACTCCCCAAACCCCATCCATCCATCCCCACTCTCTCATCAGACCCATTGTCCTCGCACTGCAGTTTATTAATTAAGTAGGCTTGTGGATAATCGACATGTAACCCCTGGAAATGATTACCAGATAAGAAGCTCTCCAGTACGAATTAATTAATGACGAAACCCTAACACCACCACAGCTCATGCATGCACGCGGTACTCTACCAACCAGCTGCCCCCATTTGCCATCGACCTCCCGACCTCATATTAGTTAGCTTTCTGGACGAACCTCCCACTCCATTCTCTGGACTCCCATGCACCACGTATATCAACCACTCCAGTTCCGGTCACCTGCCCGATCGAGCTGCCCAAACCACTCTGACCCCATTAGCTACAAATCTCCAAACACCAAACATCGCAGCAGGCGCCTCTCCATCCGACATGACATGCTACCCCACCCCGTACCTCTCCAGAAGTTCGCAGGCACCGTCGCCCATTTTATCCGGTCCTGTCTTTTGAGGTGGCGGCGATGCCGGTGGTCGCTGTCTGGCTCGGGAACCAGAATTCCTTGCCCGCATAGCCCAGCTTCCCAGAAACGCATCCCATCCGCGCGAACGTTCAGCACCAAGCGTTTCATTTATGAAAAACAAATATAACACCAGTAACATGAGAAATAAAGGTGGCAGGGAATCGTCCACGTAAGAAAACCAGTGACGGCTTATATCTCTTCCTCGTCTCTCATTGGCCTGGCTCCCTCTCCCAAGAATATCAAACCACACATCCACTTAGCTCCCCTCCCCCCCCCCCCCCAAAAATCCGAGCCACCAGCGCTCCCCTCCTCCACTGGCCATCCGTAGCCACATGACCACAGCCATGTCGTCGTCCGGCCTATGCGGCGTGTGCGGCAGCACGGGCGATGCGTGCGCCCACTGCACCGATCTCAACTGCGCGATCCCGATGTTCCCGGAGGCAAGTCGGGAGCACGAAGCCCTCCATGAGTTCCAATTCTTCGGGCACGACAACAACGTCGCCTGGCTTTTTAACGATCCGAAAGCGTGCGAGCCGCGGGAGGAAGAGAGGCCGCGGCCGGTCGTTCCCGCTTTCAAGTACTTCGATAGCAGCTTCCGTGAAGCTTGCAATCCCGGGCATGGGCTGACCTTTGATGCTTGTTTAAGTACGACCAGCCCACCGGACCGCGTCCAGACATCAATGGAGGGTCCGCCCATGGGGCTGGCGGCAAAAAGTGCCACCATCGTGAGTGGTTCGATCCTCCTGATCTCGTAGGAGTTTTTGTGGTTTCGAGGTCGATCGTAGTTTAGCATGATTAAAGTCTACTCTGCTTTCACTCTCTTTGGATGAATTGTCTACAGCCATAATTTTAGATAGAGAGAAAAATAAGCAAGACTTTTTTTTTGGGTTTTTAATAATTTACTAACAATAATTAAATCATCATAATATCTTAGTTCAATATTATACTTTCCCATATGTTACAATTTCTTTTTCCACTATATGAGGAGTTATCGCTAGTGTGCTTCTTGAATTTTGCATCTCCTTGTCAGTCCAATTTGTAAGTTTGGCATTCGTCCTCAACTTGTTGCAAATTAAGGAAAGGCATTTGTTGAACTCTTTACCTGCCATTCATTTAACCATCAGACACTTCCACCATAAGAAATATTGGAATGACGAATTAAGAAAAGAACATATTGCACAATTTGTGGTCTTTGTTATCAGTCAAAAGAAGCCTATTTGTTGCATATAGAACAACTAAATCAAAGTGAAATAAGTACCCTTCCATTCCTGATTAATTGCTCTTGTTGCTTTAATTACTCTTGATTTTGATATAATTTCAGCCAGTTAAATTCGAATAGATTAAGAAGTTAATTACCTTGAATTGTTTTTAATCGATGATGTTCTGTCAATGCATTGTCTTGCCAATTCATAGAGTTACCATAATCATGCCTATTGTTTTACAGTCCTCGATCACCAGAATCTGATCTCTTACATATAGTAACAACCATCTAAGTTTTCCCCCATATATAGTGCATTTATTAAAAAAACACCTAATACAACACATTGAGGAATAATTATTTTTTATGCTTTGAATATTTTTTTTAAAAATTGAGTTCAGATAAATAAATGCACTGATAATGTGCATTTTAGTTGAAACGCCGATTCTATTCTATTTGGAGAACTTCCCTCTTAAATAGTTGCTAGCTACATTTTCAGTAGTATATCTATACATTCTTCATGCAAAAAGTGCTAAATCTTTTCCAAATTTTGAAATATGATGAATCTCCCATTTTTTTCCTAAAAAATGAATAAAAAAATTCTTATCTAATTTTTGATAATGACACCATCCTACATTGTCTGCTACCTAGTAATTGATCAAGATGCTGCAAGTTACTAATACCACATGGAATCAATATTGCCCTCAAGTATATAACCGAACACTCCTAGCTGCTCTCAGCTACATACTGCAACTCAACCTCATACTGCAATTATGGACATTTATACTATTTAATTACATGAAAACAAAAACTAGCTAGGAAAGGGCAGTTGCAGTAGTAACAAAGCTTGCAAGTAGGCCATTCATAGCAACCAAACACAAATTAAAGATTGTTTCTTTCTTTTTCCTGAGAAGAAATTGGACAAAACATGCAAGATTGCTGTTTCATGTTATCATTCCTTTTAGACATGCAGGCATAGCAGCTATCTGTTAATTTACTTTTTAACATCTTGATGAATGCAACATTTCTTTGTAGGCGTCATTTTCTGGCAATATGTTCACCGATGCCTCAAGCGGAAACAGCAAGGAGGTTGTCGATGCCAATGCTTCTAGCCAAGGCGACCCCAACATGGAGAGACAAGCCAAGGTCATGAGGTACAAAGAGAAAAGGCAGAAGAGACGGTACGAGAAGCAAATACGGTACGCATCAAGGAAGGCATATGCTGAAATGAGACCAAGGATCAAAGGGAGGTTCGCCAAGATTCCTGAAACAAGCCAGACAGCAGCTGAGCCGCCTCCGGATTATGACCCAGAAAGGCTTGACCTTCGATGGCTCCGTTCCTAACAGGCACCATGCAAGCACTCCTATAATAATTAAATAATGGATTCTTAACCGAAACTTTATGTTGTGGTTTAATCAATTGTCATAGGAATATAACCTGATAATCTGCTTGCTTATTTGCAAAAAAAAATTTATTTTTTTGCTTTCTTGTGTGTTTAATTGTGTTTTGAGTGGCGGACTGACCGTGAGAGAGCCAGATTTTATTATCACTATGTTTGTGCGTCTCTGTGTGTGTGTGTGTGTGTGTGTGTGTGTGAGAGAGAGAGAGAGAGAGATTAACATGTAGACTTAAGAGTGTGCCTAATTATAACCCAACTGTAAAAATAGATTAATTTTATTTTCATTATGTGATGGTAATTGCATATCTCTCGATCTGAGGGATCCATGCGAACTAATGTAGGCCAGTGATAGACACTTTAATAGCTAAGTTGGATAGATCAAAGTTCTTGTCTGGTGGTTTACGAGGCATGGGTGAATTATATATCCTGAAAAAGACGTGAGATGCCTAGGAAAAAGGATCCATTACCCACCATTGGAGAATAAAACTACGTTGGATGTTATAAAGAAATTTGTTAAAGTTATGCTGGCACAAAAAGAAATTAATATGTTAAGCCATGCAGCTTAATGGTGCAAAATCTTTGTTTTCATTATGCATTTGCCAGTGTTATTATTTTGTCTCAAGAACCAGCCCAAGTTATTGGAAAAGATAGAGGCATATCAACTTATCTCATGTGGCGCCTTGCTATCCATGTGTAGTGGAACAGGTGAACCCCACTAGGAATTAATTCTGCAACCCGAGAGAGAGAGAGAGAGAGAGAGAGATGTGATTTAGAACTGGGGAATCTCCCGTTCAACCTCAAACTGGAAGAGTCGGACCCTTCACAAATTGGTTTCCTTCACTCGCTTCCCTTCTTCCTTTGACTCTTTTCCTCTTTTCCTTCCATCGTTCTCCTTCATGAACTAGCAGGAGCCATGGCTTGGGAACCTAGAAGTCTTTTTTCTCTCGAGTGAAGCGAGTCCAAGCAACGACTAGTTTGAGAAAAGGAATATAGATCGTGCCTTGGCACTCTTATATTTGCATTTCCTTATGTATATTAGATATACACAGTAGGTAAAATCATACTTCCTTGGAAATGTGATTCGTAACTTTTTCAATGCATTCTGCCATTGTCATGCTTACTTGCATTTGTTTGATGTTGTATATATCGGATATAAACAATATATGTAGCCCTCCTTCCTTGGACATGGATACATAAATTCTACAGACTGTTTTACCCTTATCAAGCTTCTGAAGTGTATAAATGTCACGTCCTGAACCAACCATATAACAGACACCGTATACCTTTAAGGTGAACTATAGAGACATGCAAGGCTAATCGAATAACATTCTGTTCTGTTTATAATATCAATAATAAGATAACCTCAATCCTCAAGAACTAATGTAATCAAATTCCACAAATCATTTTCATCAACATATAATCCTGGATAACCAGAGTCATAAATCTTCAAGATAATATTAATGTAATCCAGATAAAAACCTCTGGATCTAAGCTAAACTAACAAAATGACCAAATTATAAAGATAACCAAAGCAACTAAAATTTACAAAATGCATACAAAATAACTAGCATGTTTCCTAGAGTCCCCCGAGCAATTATAGTTCAGAATCTAAAAACAAAAAAAGAAGAAGAAGAAGAAGAATGAGCTTGACAACCCAGTAAATAACAAATCACTGCAGAGTGGGCAAAGCATGTTAACACATAACAAATCAAATGCATATCATTGATTCGGAAAAATCTCATACTTATCAAATATTTGCGAATAATATCTCTTTTTTTTTTAAAAAGCATATTTTTCACAAAATGATCCTAATTTTAACTTTTGGCTATGTCCACGTTATCTAGTGGCATAGGTCGGATAACAGATCCGATAATAGATAACAGATAACAGGCCCTCAAATAACAACTATTTTTATCATCAATGGTGTACTGTCGAAACTAGTTTTTCAAATTACAAGTCAATAAGATCTACATATAATTCTCATTGGTGGGGTCAGATCAGATCATAGTTATGCTAAACATATAAGTACAAAAGTCATTATCCCAAGTTACCCTGTCAAATTTCATAATTCATTTTCAACATGTCACATGATCAGAATAATTGATTTTTAGAAATATAAAAGATATTTAATTCTTATATTATTTTTTGACATAAAATGTAACATGCCCGACTATTTAATCAAAAAGATGCAAAAATCATAAAAACTACCTTATCAAATAATATACACTATAACGTACCAAAATTTTTGAGAAATCATACCGTGAAAAGTTAAATCACTTACCTTGCAAATGTCAAAAATTCAAATAATCTAAAAAGGCCATATGGATGCTTCAAGATCTAACAATTCAAAAACATACATTTGCACCTACTCAACGGTATATTAATGTTGTCAAGTAATATCTAAAATTTCCAAAAATCTCAAAAATCTCAGATTTCTAAAGTACTATCAAGGGGAAATGGGTCACTAATATTATCCTATTTCCTGTCATAGGGCGGAAAATGGAGGTGGCGCAGTGGAAGCCCCTCTAGGGCTATAGCTGAGAGAGAGAGAGAGAGAGAGAGAGAGAGAGAGAGAGAGAGTGAAAGCGAAAGAGAGTGAGAGGGAGCAAGGGGGAGTGAGAGAGAACGAGAGGGATTGATGGAGGGAGGGCGTGAGCGAGAGTGAAGAAGAGAGCATGAGAGGGAATGGGGAAAAAGAGGGTGCATGAGGGAAAGAGCGGGAGAGAGCGAGAAAAGAGAGAGACCAGAGTCCAGAGAGAGGGCATGGTGTGGAAGAATAGAGGGAGAGAACGTGGGAAAAAAGGCGAGGGCACCGCCTTCTACGACAAAATAGTAATGCCAATATTCAGCATGCTGTGATGAAATCAAGATTGTCGCTAATACATTTGTGACAAAACTATTTTGTTACTAAAAATATGTAAATATTGTTTCCAAATATCTATTTTTGTCGTGAAAAGTTAGCACTAAAGGTCGCATACATCGTTTTCTGCTATGAGTAATTTTTTTTTGACGAACCACAGAAAGGCAGCTACTGGTGATGAGACTATTTCATTGTCCAAAATCAAGTATCGAAGATGACATGTTTTCATTGCAAATTGCAAATTATTATGCGACCAATACATCTTTGTTGCTAAAGGCTAACTATTAGCAGCAAAATAATTTTGTTACAAAGTGGCAAATTAGTAATGAAAATTTATTCATAATCAATAATACTCTTTAGTGAGGAAGATAATATTTGTCAACTTTGAGATTAATATTTTGTCAACTTATATTAAATTATTTTATAGATAAAATTTATTTCGTCATCAAAGTAATTTATTTCTAGGAAAAAAAATCTTTTTTTAATATTTCTATAATATATTATTAATATATCATCCATATTTTACAAAATTCATCCACCAATGACATATTTAGACCTAAGATCATGGAATCCATTAAATAATAAATCAATAATAAGTCAAAGATATCAAATATCCATATAATTTGTTAATTTTGATAAACATAATATTCCTGCAATAAAACTGAAGCCCACTAAATAAAATATCCCAATAACAACCACAATTACAGCCCAGTCCAAAATCTAACAAAATACAGCATTACTAGTTGGACAGAGCAGAGAAAGATTGGGAAGTCTAAGAGGTGGGAGACTCTGAACTATGTTGCTAGTGTTCAACAAAGCAGCGGTACTCAATGCTCTTGGTGTAGCAAGAGCAATGCATGGAATGGTTGTCGTCGGGTTAGATGTGCTAGTTTGATCCAAAACATTATTTTTTTAGCATGTACTACTTGCACCAATGTTGTAGGCATCAGCACTAATGGCACGAGTATTATTATACTGCTAAAAATTTGTTCTTTTCTAAGCGGTCCATCCACCATAAATAATTTCCACCATGAAATTTATGACTCATTCATGCATGTGGGACCCAGCTCTAGATGTTTATCTTGGGCACGCAATCAGGTCAAGGGCCAAGCCAAACCAAACCAAACCTCATGATCAACCAACTCTAACCAATCCAATCCCCCAAAGGTAAGTCATCACACCGGCCCGAATATACCTGCCTTCAAAATTTAGAACTTAGAAAGAGTTTGATTCGAGTCAGATTGGATTACGGCAATGATAAACTATTGACCATAATTTTGTCGAGTTGAATTGGAATGTACGTTAGGCCATTGGAAATACAGTTCAAATGGTGTTGACGTTGTATGGAAGACCTGGCATCAAGATTCTGTTGTGGCTCTGTACAATCAATCAGGCCTATGCTGCTAACTGAAGCACTCACATGTCGATGAAATTTATTTCTATTATGTTTGATGTTGAATTGAAATGCTCGTTCCTCAATTGGCGAGACAGTTTAAAATATGTTTAGTTAGAAGGTGTTGGGCTTTGAAATAGAAATGAAATGGATGGCTTTTATTTTAGCCTTGAAAGAAGTCTCATTCCTATTCCAAGAAAAATAAAAATTTCCAATCCTTCAAAACCCAACCAAATGTCATTTCAATTGTAATTCCAATCACAAATAAAATGCATCGAAAAATATAACAGCTCCGACCTGATTTCCTTACAAAACCTAAATGCTGTTAACATTGCATAAAGACTATTTAACATCAGGCCCGTGATGCTCGACGTTAGACATAGCTTCTACCATATAACAGAGAAGAAACTAGAAACTAGATATTACAACTTCTAAAAAATATTTTCTTTTGACTTCTTGTAACAATATATATATATATATATATTACTAAACAGAGCAAAAGCATTTTTTTTAAATAATACCAAACATGCTAACTCATTTCTAAGCCAGATTGGAATCCCTAGCGTTTCTTCGTGGAGAGACTGAGAAGAATTGGAAATGAAGATAGAATCACTGGTCATTTCCAACAGAGTGCCGCCAGTCTAAGATGGTTTAGAACCACAAGTACAAACTCTCAGTCTTCACCAATGTTCCAGAATTTATCTAAAGTTTAGATCAACAGACACAAGCCGGTTCCTAAAGGCAATGGAACTAACTTGAAAGCAAAGTCACCACAAGACTAGATGCAATATATTAATCTAGCATAAATGCACTACCAAACATGGAATGAGATAAATAAATGTACCACAAAAAAGCCCATAAACTGCTGAACTTCAAGACTTGAGCACATTTCAAGAGTCGAGCAACAGCTAAAACAAACACACCAAAAATGACAGGATTGAGTTCAACTGAAATTAAATCCAGAAAACACCAGCTAAATAAACAAGCTCAACGATATCGGCGAAGAGACAGTGTCTGGTTCCTCTTCCAGGTTGCCCTGCGCGATGGCCTGGCCTTGTGATGCAGGTGACCTTTGCCACGGAGGCCACGGTATTTCTTGCCAGCTGAAGTCAGTCCACGAAGCTCACGATGTTTGTGGACACCCTTGCAGATCCAGTTGATCCTTGGATCATTGCGAATTGTATTGTGAGCCGCATCAACAAGGATAACCTCAAAGTATTTGTATGTTGAATCCTACAGGAAATAAAGATAAAATGATGTAAATGCATGAGAGTAGCGCGAGACATTGGAATGCATAAAAAATAAAAGGTAATATTTATGCTCCCAGCAGTAAATCTTGCACCAGAAATAAGCCATCAAACCTCATTGATCCAGTAAGAGTTGAGCACTCTCAGACCTCCCAACTTCCGACCAGCTCTCTCCTCAGCAACTGACCTCTTGTTTCTTTGGAACTTCAGTTGGGTGATACCCTGATTCTTGGGCTTCCCATAAACAATACCCTTAGGAACAGGTCTCTTCCTGCCACCACGTCTAACACGAACACGATAAATCACATAACCCTGCATGTACAGGAATGAAGCAATTAAACCAAAAAACAATAAGAGCTTAAAATGCAGCCATCTGCCAGATATTTTGTACAAAGAAAAAAGGGGGTAGAAGTAGCATAACTGGAGCAAGAAGAAAAAGGCAGAGGTCTGAAATAGGAAACTGCTATCACAGGAAACAAGATATACGCAGTCTAAGGGAACCGATTTGTTTTACTTTGTACTCAGTTCCTTCACTGGTTTTACCTTATATTTGAAAAACAAAACTGGAGTCTGCTTGTACACTATTACCAAGGACATCTATAAAGCATTCACCCAGCAAAGTAATTGACACATAACCTAGCATGCTTGATTTTCAACTATTAACCTCTACATGCAAAATAGTCATGGCTATAGCTTATCTTAATCTATTTTGACATTAAGCTGCATTACATAAATATAATTTGGAAAGATAACCACAGAAATCAAACAATTGCATGAAACTTCAATCTCTTATTTCAAGAGAAGCAATTGATAGTTCATAAAAATTTACCTTTTCAAGGTAAGCCCAAACTCCATCAATCTCTTAATATTGAACCAGATATACACACCAACCAACTCTCACCAGATGCAGTTGAGTAGAAGATAACTGGAAATAAAATCCTCAAATTACGTGATCAGTTTTACATTCCTAAAAGCAAAGTCTTGGTCCAAAGACTCTATTACCTGGAAAAGACGAAAAAATAACATTGTATACATTTATTTAATCTCCGATGCAACTGGATACATAGAAGCTGCCCAAAGTTTCTTTTAGAGAAAATTACATTAAAATTCTACAAAGTTGGACCCTCCACGAATTTAGCCACTTTTTGAATTTGTTTTCATATTTGTTCACCGCATATGAGAAAAGCCCATTGCACCTTTTTTGACCCATCAAAACTACAAATGCACCATTCATTTGTCTTTACTCCCTGAATAGGTTAAATACCTATTTTACCTTCTTTTTTCCAATGCCACTTCAAAAGAGGGGTGTTTTGACAGAAACTGGCTCTGGTTCCTCTCTACATGTGCCAAAAACATCACCCTCGTGCCTGGTCTAGTTGATGCTGCTAGCACCTTCGTGGCCTGCCGAAATCTAAACCTTCCTGACAATGATCATCAGGAGCGGCCACCACCCCATGTTGAGAAATCATTTTGTGGCACATTGGAGGAAACACCCTTGGTCAATGACTTATTCAACCTTGTGCATCTAGATACTGACAAAGCTGGGGGAGGTGTAAATGATGCACTTGCATGGATGGCATCAAACTCGGGGGGTGGAGGGAAGTGAAAGAGGCGAACAACACAGGTGGTCATGCATCCAAGGTTGTGGACTTCACGACCTATGATAGCGGCAGCCTTGGCGAGAGGGAGGGCAAGGCAGTGGTGGTACACAACATACCGAGTGCGAGGAATCACTTGCCCGTACCGAGGGTGCCATCAACGACTTCGAAGGGGACAGCAGTGGCCATCCAAACAAGCCACAAAGGCACCAGCAGTTGACTAGGCAGGGTACAGGAGTCGTACCATCGACCAACAGAAAGGATCAAAGGTGGAGGGTGCGAGGATTGCAAATCAAGCAAGGAGGGGGCATGCCATATGCTGTTTCTTTCATTTCAGAATGTGTCATCATTTTTTTCATACACCTATCACATATCCAGCATGTAAGCCGATATACGCGCATCCTGCATATAAATATTTTACCAGCTAAATTTAGTTGTATGATTTTTAGTACCATGCCATGTAATCAATGTATGAGGATGGGTGGGAGATGATGTACACTTTGGAGTTATCATGACCTGACACATTATTTGGGACATGATTCGGAACATGCAATGGGGCATAGATGCAAGTACCTGCCTAGGGTGCAGTATAAGAGCAATACTTGATAAACTCCCTTTTGACATCACCTAGCCTTAGTGCCACACATCCATTCATGTTTGGACCAAACAACAAGACATCAAAACCAGAATCATAAGTCTTAAAATCAAGTCCACTTCTTGTCTCTCTCTATATGTCTACTACTTTTTTAAGAAATTATGTCTACAACTTCTGACTTATATATTTTAACTTGTTTGACTTCGCTGACATGCAATTTAAACTGATGGATGCTTGGTGCTATCCAAAGCTGCCACATGAGCACAAAACATTAAGACTCATGTCTTCCCATGTCATACTCTCCCACCCACGTTCTTGGCACAAGGCAGTACAAATCTATTGTATCCTGTTTAAGTAGTAAAAATTATACCACTCATTTGGAACCAATAAAGGAGTGGCATCTTCCATGGGCCATTTTCATCTGCATCTATATGGTTCCATAGATGATTTCACCCCTCTATTTCACGATAGCATTTCACAAAATTATGCTCACGCAATGAATGATACTTCAGTTGTCCCAAAAAACAGAATATCACATGCCCCTCCCACAAGGATCTCAATCCCTTGCCTTCCACATATGATTCCTCTCTTTGTCAATGGCACCATCCCTGTGGCCCAATTGCTAAACGTTGCTAATGCCTCTGTGGCCTGTCCAAGTCGCCACCAGCCTCACCATCGATGTCACTAACAATACCCTCGATGACGGCTAGTGGTTCCATGTCCTTGCCACAACCTGTGCTTACCTTGCCATGCGTCGCCACCACCTCCTCCTTGATGAGGTCACTGCCACCATCTACTGCAAAAAAACACGCCCTCAAATGCATAGCTACCTACATTGCCCGCCTTCCTCCGCACCTCTAGTTCAAAATTGACCATTCCGTCAAGCACACTATTCGCACCTCTAACTTCGTTAGGATTGAGATGCAAAAGGACGACTAGGTCATCAACCAAGGTGCTTCCTGTTCCAATGTTCCACCAAAGTGATTCCTTACCATGGCATCACAGGCACTCCCAATGGTCACCATCGAGGAGGAGGTAGGTCCAATATGCCACAAGGGCACCATCAATGTCAACCAAGCATGTCATGAGGTAGTGCCATTTTTGTGGAAAGGAGGAACCAGAGCTAATCCAATCAAAACACCTCTTTTCAAGTGACAAAAAAAACAAAGAAGGGTACATAACATGATATGCCGTACTGGCCCGAACCGGGCGGTACGGAACGTACCGTACCAATTCGATACTGGTATTCGGTACGGGTGGCATACTGACACTCGATACATCAAAAAAAATTTTGTACCATACTATACCGACACTGTCTAGTGTGGCCGGTACGGAGTCCGGTACCAAGATGGCGAAGCTTGGGTACATTGAGCATTTAATCTATTTGGATAATAAAGACAAACAAATGATGAATATGTAGTTTTGATGGGACAGAAAAAGATACAATAGACTCATTCTTGTATATGAACAAAGGTCAAGTGAATTCAAAACATGGCCAAACTTGTTGAATGTTCAACTTTGTTATGTAATTTTCCGTTTCTTTTACAACTTAACAGTGAACCGGCTATTAACTATGTCAAGTTTTCTAATATAATCATGCTTCCTATCAACTGGTTCATTTCTTCAACGGTCGCATTATTTTCAAATTTGACCAAATTAGAAAACAGAATCACTCTTTACCAAAATTCTAGAACTAAATCTAACGAAAAAAGTGCCCCAAAATTCAATTTGAATCATAGTATGTTGTACCGTACCGTACTGGATGGTACCAAGCATACCGTATCGTGCCGGTCCGGTACCGATGTCGGTACACCAGGCATACCGCAGTGTGGCTCCAGTACAGAATCAAATACCGGTAGAGCGAACCTTGATTTGAATTGAATAGCACTCATGCGGACTGTTTTCAACCAAAATTAACTATATAATAGGTCTCTTATGGAAACATGTGATGAGTGAGTCAACAAATTTTGCTCTTGGATTTTTTATGGACAGGAGTTTCTATGCATTTTAATTTTGTTGTTGCAAGAAATTTTCCATTACATAGCAACAAGGACTACTGACAAAAAAGGGAGGGAAATGACAGCAAAAGCAAACAAATATTACAGTATTCTAAAATTACCTGTGACCAAAAAGCATCGCACCAATATTTTACAAATGAAAGTAAAAACTACCATCACAACATAATTGTAAAATCAATATATCATAATCTTGGCTTCGATTAATATACTGAGCAGCATGATAAATGATATTTAAGTGGATTATCAATGTCTCCCAACATGTCTATTTCACTGTCACCTAATAAATCTTTTCTTCATATCTCTTTTCTCTTTCCTCACTACACTCTTCGATTCAATCACCATGACCGGTAATTTAAATTGTTCCATCAAAGAGAAGCATCATTTTCATGTGCATTTAATAAATGCTATTTTCTGATGGGAATATGATGATATAAGAACACATTCTTTTCAAACAACAAGTAGACATTAGATAACAAGTAGAAATAAGATACTATCTCATGCTTTCAATCTATTCCTTTCAGCAGGAACAACAGACCCACAAACAACGATAAAGAGTCATAAGCATTTCTAACAGGTTAAGAATACATTCCTCTTATCAACCAATACATCATGCAAGACAGCCATACAATCCAGCATACCCTTCCTTTGGGGGAAAAAAAAAGGAAAAGTAAAAAGGAAAAAGGAGGGATAATTCAAAAGTGAAATCCATTGTCTCAACCTAAGTGAAAATTTTCAGATTGAAAGATAAAAGATAAGATAAGAAAATAATAACTAATCCAATGAATCCAAACGGAGACCCAATCTGCAGGGAGCACAGATCTGAAGTATAGGAGAAATCCAACAAGGGCAGCACAAACGCATTGAAATCTAACGGCCAACATACCTGCTTGGCCTTGTAGCCAAGGCGTCGGGCCTTGTCGGGGCGCGTCGGCCTGGTGACGCGGACGATGGCGGGGAGCTGGCGGTACTCCCAGCACCTCACCCTTTGCAGGAACCGCATAACGTCCGACTGCTTCTTCCTCCATAGCTCCGACACGTACTTGTAAGCCCCTGGAATCCCAACAAACAACTTACACAAAGAGAAAAAGGATAAATCTAAAGAAGAATCAATCCGACCCTGGATATGGATCAGCTATAATGAAGAAATGCGCAATGATTTCAGGAGATCAAATGAGAAATATGAAACCCTACTTCAAAATGCACTGGAATCGGCGAAGAACCGGTCTATCTATTGAGGAAAGGAAGCTCACCCATGGCTCCAAAGAAGCTCTCCGAGGCGTCCTGGGGTTAGGGTTTTTGTCGGGGCGGGGGCGGCTCTTCGCAGGAGGAGACGAGCTTATAAAGCACAAGAGAGGTCTTCCAAACAAGAAATCAGAACCGTCAAATTACCTTGGTGAAATCTGAACCGTTTGTTTGTCGCCCGAACACTGGATCATGGTGACGTTCTTGCTTTAGATCTCGTGCGACAGTTACTCGGACGCGCACTATTAATAAAAGGCCGTTCATGCCATTCTATGGCAACGATAGTTGTCTTTGCTGGGCTAGAAGTTGGGCCGTTTTAGGCCCACTGATGACAAATGTACTCCATCCATCATCCTTGCAAGCCTCGACCGTAGGTTTCATTGCATTTAGAGGTGGCAATATGATTAGGTCAAGTCAGGTCAGATAATTAGCGGGACAAATTTAAGTCCGATGAAACATTTGTCAACTCGAACCTCATCCATTTATTAAATAGATTAAAAATTCAAGATTAATGGTCGGTCAACTTGTAATAATTTAGGGCTTCATCCAGAAAGGCTATAGTTGAAAGATATTATTTGGATTTCTTGGTTTTATATATAAGTATTTAAGATGGACTCACCTATAAAAGCTAGTCAGAAAATGTTATTTGATCATATTTAAAGACCTCCCCAAATGTATAACTGATGTGATAGTAAATACATACCTATAGAGTCCTTGCATATTTTGGATACCAAATAGGTTCTTTTTTTTGGACTCATCTTAGTTTTCCCTTTGATGATTGACTGGAATCAAATTCCAACAAATTTATTTTTTCCCTTTTTGTTACCAAAAAAGAATTGTTTCATTTTATTTGATATACATGGGAGACTTGGCCACTTTGTAAAGTTTGTTTGACTGGCAACTCTCCATCTAAAATAGCATCTTGCAAGAATTTATGGTCCATCAGATGAGAACCTGCATGTTCCTTAAAGTGACTTCCATAGCTGACAAATCGACCAACACCTAGGATTCATCCACTGGTGAGTGCACTCTTGATCACCTGTCCAATGACAAAAGCAATAGTGTGCTCCATCCTGTGTCCAGCTGGGGACGAACCTAATATCACTTTACAAATCTTTCAAGAATTCTAAGGGGATTTCTTCGATCATCTGCACCAGGGACCCACTATGATGTTGGATGTAGCCCCTGTTCTACTTGAGATTTTTGAAGTCAATATGCCTAGAGAGTGCCACTAGCAAAATCTCTCTGACTCTCTCTCTCTCTCTCTCTCTCTCTCTCTGTGTGTCTCTGCGTCTCTTCAGAGTCTATCCATCAATCCAAGCCTACTTCATCTGAAATCTTTTGGGAGACATTACATGCTTGTTCACTTTTACTGCAAAACTGTCGGTATGTTCTAGTCTTGCCAGAAATGGCAGACGACAACGATTAGCAGCAGCTTCTGGCCTTTTTGACCAAATTCCATCCAATTCTGTAACCAAATTCTTTGCAGGGTCAAATGAAAGTGGAAGTTGCCTTGCCACCAACCAGTGTTGTTATGCTGTCGCTACTTTTTGATTTTTTATGGCTGAATCTTATTTCTTTCTGTGAAAATTTTGCCAACCTTTCCCCAATTTGTTCTTTCTTCATGCAGTATATTTGGTCTGATGAAGTTATTTCATAAATTGCAAGCCTCGATATAGAATGCTAGCTTTTTAGCAGAATTTGATCATTTGAATGTTGAACTTCAAGTGGTTTTATTATCAACTATAGCATAACCTCCAAGCTTATTAGTTACGTCTTCTCTTGCAAATGCTCTTAGCAGTCTTGAAGCGCTAAACTGCTTCAACACTTCAAATATAGATGAACTCGAACTACTTAATTACAATAACCATGGAGTTAAAATTTTCAGACTATAATTCCATGGACATATTTGTATAAACTTTTGGACAGTCTTTTGCTTCCATTTCTTTTCCAAGTTATTTGTTTTCCTCATTGATATTATGACATAGTTGGAAACTACGAAACACGGAGTTCAGGTGAACACCCTAATGTCGCCACTGTAATCCTGAGATGGATCTTGGATAGCACCAAGTCTAAAATAGTGTAATTTATTGACAAGATCACGAAGCTGGTAAGTGACCTCTTTCACTCACAAGAGAAGGATGAGAACATAGATCTTTCCGATGATGCAATAGGATCTTCCTTTATGCTTTCTGCTACGGTCTTTATCATCGTTGTTTTGATTCCTATCCAAAAAGCTTGATGAGCATTTGCCACCAGTACTGTGCACTGCCCTCTCGCATGTATAGTATAACTTCTCGCAGCTGGATCTTGAGTGTGAGTTATTTGGATGTTGTCCAAGTGCCATTACAAATCTAAGAGAAGTTCGGCAGGCACAAATGACTTCCTATATCAGGGTGTTTGTTAAGTTTTGAACTATGTTATTGCAACTGTTGAAGAATTTTTGGCAACTGTGTCCCGCTTTTTCTTTCAAGTTGGTAGCTACATTTCAGATTTAATGTGCAAATTAATTGCTAAAAAGGAAAGATGCACATAGGGCTGTGTTTTGAGTTTTAAATGATGTATTCTTTTAGAATAATTTTAGTTAGATTTTTACATATGTGATGCACTGTGAGGACCTGTGCAGGCGTGTGTTTAGTCCCACATCGGTTATTGGCTGGGTAAATCTTGGGTATTTATACAGGATCAAGGAACCCAAATAATACCTTCCGGCTAGCCATTTCGGAGGAGATCCTGAGTTGTGACAAATGGTATCAGAGCGAACTCGGCCCATAGCCTATATGGACTAGGAGATACTACAGCCGGGTTCATGAAGGCTGACCATGGGCCGATCGTAGTGTTTGTGATTATATTTGAATGGATTTGAACCCTTAGCCTGATGAGAAAGTCAGAGCTTGAACGGGGAGGTATGTGAGGATCCGTGCGGGCGTGTGTTTAGTCCCACATCGGTTATTCGCTGGGTAGATTTTGGATATTTATACAGGATCAAGGAACCCAATTATAATACCTTCTGGCTAGCTATTTTGGATGAGGTTCTGGATTGTTACATGCACTTTGGAAGAAGTTGGCACACTCGAACAAAGGTTTTTTTTTTTTAATATCTTAGATATCAGTTACCGGCTGAGGTAGAGCATGGTAACTTCTAAGCCATTGCCACGCATGCAGGAGAGTCCATTTGAAGCTAATATTTCTGATTAAGTGCTGCTGTTGTAATATAGGAGGGAATCCAAAGGATTATTGTTTGGCCTGTAACTTCACTGCCTGAAGATAACCATGCATACTGTCCAATATGATGTTATAGTGCTAGTGCAGACAGATTCCATTATTGTCCAATTCTGAATGGTTGTAAATGCTCTCTCTGTCACAATTCTCTATATTCAATCTAATATATTCAGAAGAATATGTGAGTGATTGATATACGGCATCTTTCTCAGCAAAAAGGGAAAGAAAAAGAGAGAGAAAAAAGAGATACAAGTCATCTCTTTCTTTTGTAGAGGGTTCGAAAACGAGAGTAAAAGACTGCTAAAGTTGTAACCATATTTCTTAATGAAGATACAGATTGATTTGCGTTCGTCGAGGAAATGGATACTGTGAAATGCACCTTAAGATTGTACACACACAAAAAAAAAAAGAAAAGAAAAATTGTTTGGATGAGGGTGAAACGATCACATTTTCTTCTTCACGGTGCAGCTTATTGTTCCTGTCGTCTGTCGGCCCAAAATCCATGGAAGCCGATAGGAAACGTCAAATTTTTTGGCACTTCAAGCTTAGCTACAAATGCATCAGCTTCCCCTATTCTTTGTGCATTCAGTACCCCAAGGTAACATCTCTGCTTTGCAACTGCATACTGTTGAGTGAAAAGAAAAATAAAAACACTCAAAATGAAGAGAAAAAACACCCCAGAATGACCAAATGAGATAAACATATCATCCGTACTTATTCTCTGACCTCTACTACAAGAATATAGCCATCATCCTCCTTGGTGCCTCTGGGAACAAATATAGGCTCTCCAATGAACTCCCTGCTCCCAGCCGACCATGAAGTCGCCGATCCATCTGAACAGTTGATCTTCACAACGCTGTCAAACGGGAAATGCGGCAGGAATCGGCGGGAGCCGGAAGCCGTGCCTGCATAAACGTACTTGTTTCTCCGGCCGGCTAAGGCCGGATTGATCACTGGGAAATCTGTTGGCCTGCTCCATTGTTTGGAGGCATCGCTCACGATGCACCGGCTACATGCTCCTCTCCTGTCCAGCTCAATTGAAACCTAAGAAATGTATGAATTCATGGGTCAGTTGGGAAAGAAGGACATTGCCATGAGAACATAAACCGTTCAACTTACGCTATAGTTTCAAGCATGCGTTCCATAAGAGCGATTTTGAAATTCTTTCATGAATTCCGGTATGGTAAATACTTCTTTACAAATCTAAACAGATGAATTATTTAACTATTTGATAGTCCACATATTCCACAATATTTTCATGACTTTTTTAATGCATATTTTGAGGAATTATCAAATAATGTTCTGTTTATGCTCGTAAGTCCACAAATGGCAAAAGGTTTTCTTTTTTTTAATCTTAAATATATGGATTTTGAAGTCTTATAATGTTGCTGAAATATCAACATGGTGAAATATCCATCCGTGATTACAAATCACTATTTTTAGTTTGCTCTTTATGCTCGACGTCCAGCTTAAATCTTCACTTAGCAAAGAAGCAACTGAATGATTTGTGAAACTCCCCTGTTGTTATTTGGTATTAGTTCTCAAACGTTGTTAAATCTTGAAGCAGAACAGAGACTGTTTACCTGAACCAGGTGGGGTAGCAATGCCTCCTTGCCTGCAACCATGTTCATGAAAGAAGGATCCAGCCTCCCTGTGCGCCAGTTATACCCTACAGGCGTTGTGAACTGACTTGATGTTAACCAAAAGTTGTCCATTTGATCCAAATGCCAAAGTTTCATCGACACTCTTGAGACTAAATAGTTAGAGGGTGATGTTCTTTATAACGTACTAGATCTACGTGTATGAAGCCAAAAGTGTCAGCCAAGGAACGCCTTTTTTTTTTTTGTAGAATGATCTTCACATAGGTAAGTGTGGTTTATTTGCATCTAGGTGATTTCTACTTCATGTATAGGTTTTGTTCTTAAAATAGAACAGAGACAAGTAAATTACCAAACATCTTCTGGAAGTTGAACCACCGGTAGGAGCAAACTGAAGCCTGCAATTGGATATTTAAGTTGCCGACTTCGTCTCTTTCCTCGAAGGCGTTGCCGACGTGCAATGACCATAGTTGCGATGGGGCTTCGATGGGCACCCTCCAATCACGGCCACCTTTCGCACTCTCAGAGAATCGCGGTAGCAGATAAACTGGTGTTGATTGCTGGCTTGGGTTCACAGAGAGCGCTGTTATCATTGGACATATGCCTGATAATGCGAGCAGTGATCCTGGATTTCAAATGTATAAATCCATAACAATTCTGCTTCATTAGTTGAAAAGGTTTTAAGATGATGAAATATGAGGACCGTGAACGTATGTGTTTAGTCCCATATCGGTTATTTGCTAGGTAGATCTTGAGTACTTATATAAAATCAAAAAAACTAAATAATATTTTCTGACTAGCCTTTTTGGATGAGGTTTTAGGTTGTGATGAATAGCATACACTATAACGTCAATATGTGGCCTCATGATAGCTACTCAAGCCCAGGTTGCTTTACAAATCTAAAGTAACTAGTAAGTAGTAACAACTTCTAGCAACTTTTTTAAATGATCAAAAAAATTAGCTGACTCTTAGATCTAGCCGAAAAGAAAAATTAAAACTCAGTTTATTCCAAAATTTGGGAGGTTCGGATTCATTTTCGGTCCCTATAAGCAACACGTTTATGTCATAATTCAGATCAGAGTTATTAGGATTCGGAGGTGTTTTCTTCTAGTGGACTGCACCCTTATGTCCCGTGTCATGTTGTTGCTTTTACTTTATTTTGTTCATCAAGAAAGCTCTTGACTTATAAAAATGGTTCCTCATTACTCAAATATATTCCATGATCAAATTCATATGTTTACTAACTAGAGATCATTATAAAGGGACTTTTCTAACTAGAGCAAACTCATAGAAGTTTACCTAATGCTGTACCAGATGACATGTTATTTTAGAGAGATACCAGGTACATCGAGCTTGATACGGTTGCCAAGCAGAACATAGTGGTTATCAGTGAAAACCCAATCGTGGATCATCATGTGGTCCGAGATTACGAACTCCTTCTTCTGCTTCAGCTCAAAATTGCAGTCAAACTCTACATCCATGAAGTACAAAATATATCAGAATTAAAATATCAGTATCAAACGAAAATAGACCATTAAAATATTTGCAGAAGAAGAGAAAAATAAAATAAAAAATATTTATATCTCTTTTCCATCATATTCGACACGTCTCAGAGGTTATATATACTTGTGTACAGATTTTATATAAAAAAATAATATACGCGGATATAGGATCATACTAATAATGAAAAATATTAGTAATTGATATAAGTTGTTGTATGATCTCTAAAATCACTCTAACAAGAGCAGGCTAGTAAAAAAAAATAATATAGGTTGATACGGAATCACGCTAATAAAGAAAAATATTATACGCGATGCAAGTTGTTACATGATCCCTAAAATTATACTAATATGGACTATATAACGAAGCATGGGATTAACATCTATTAGGGCCATGGCCTCAAATGGGATGCTTTATCACTGTAAACGATAACTACTTGCCTAGCCAAAATTTAACAACTTAATTTTTATATTATTCTTTTGTGCTATTATGATTTTGTTATTATCTTGGGAAACAGAAACTGCAGTCCTCTAGTTGACAGCTTCTAACAATCAGTCCTCCCATAGCTATCCATTTTTATGTTAAGAACCTAATATAAATAAGAAAGCCATCAAAATCAACAGGAAGAGATTTATCATGGGGCTGGAGTTAAATTTCCCTTATTACCTATGGTGGCAGGAGATGAGGAGGTTGAAGTTCAATTATCATGCATGTTTATATATTTACAGATAAAGATATGATTATAAATATATTTTAAAACTTTTGTATACACGGTGTGTGGTGCTAATTTAATAGTAATCACTGTAATTGATATCTAACAGCATTACATGATGTCACCTAGATTACATAGCGACTATAATTCATAGGTATGTTTACTACAAAAAAAAAAAAACATGAAGATAAAAGCCAAGCTGGCCACTTACTAATACAACTGCAAATTATATTTTTAGGCTTTTGCAAGGCCGTCTGTGATGATGAAAGCTAAGGTATCCTACCCAAAGTGCCGGCCGTGACGCTTGTTTTAATGTTTCTTTTGGCTGTTGAGGGTGGTAATAATAGTTGGCAAGAAAGTACAGAAAGGTGGTGGAAATATATATACGTACCGTAGAAAGTGAAGTTGGAGCGAGGGAGGAGCATGTCTTCGGCATTGCAAGACAGCAACAAAAGCCTGTTCCTTGTCGGGTCGATCTTGTAATGGGCCAGCATCCTCTTTGGTGGCATATTAAACACTCCTGTGCCCTCAAAACCCATGTTATCAATCAGTCTAAAATTAATCATTGACTAATCTCATGTAAGAATCTCATTTATTTTTTTCCAAGACAAAAACCTCATGGAAGAGTAACTCTTTATTGTTGGGTTTTTTAATTTGTATACCTTGTAAAAATATAAAATTATATGTATATCCTCACAAATTTGCATAAATATTCTTATCAACATCTAAAATTATGTGCATATCTCATAAATTTACTATATATTACGTGTATACTCTTATAAATTTTTTTTTTTTGCTCCTCTATCATTATTGTGTAAAGGTATATAAAAAAAAAATATAGAGGCATATGTGCAAATAATAAATTTGTAAGGATATATATAATTCAGATATTTATAAAGGTGTATCTGCAGGAAGAAATAATCTATAAGGATATATATATAAATATAGATTTGTTAGGAAATGCATGTAATTTTAGATATTTGTAAGAGTGTGTGTGTGTATATATATGCATAACCTTTTTTGTTTATGTTCTAAACATGAAGGCTTTTTGCCTTGGAAATTTAGCAATCATGGTTGTTTTCTTTTTCCCACCAGAAGCAATGATGGTTGCTTTTCCTATCGTAATGGAAATTACAGTTTTCTTCTCTTAAAAAACTAGTTCATAGCAATAAATCATAGTTTTTATCTTCTATTTATAAATTGTATTCTTTTAGATTGATATCTAAATCTATTTAGAAAGATGTACTGACAATTTGCAAACATTTTCATAGCAATAAACAGTCACTGAAATGGACGTTCATGTCCAAACTTTATAAATATTTTCTCAAGTAGTTGATATTTTTAATCTATAATTGAGAGATTGCATTCACCAATGCCGACCTGTTGACGTATCGAACACCAGCGGAGCGGGGAAAAATCTTTGGCAAGAGAAATGAGCCCCGTATCAATATTCCTATTCTAAACCATCCTAGACGTAATCAAAGACGTGAAATGGTGGATGAATCCTCTATGGAAAAGAAGAACATATCATTAATTTATACGAAATAGAAGTTTAGTTTTTTAAAATCAAATAATATGTACTGCTCGGCTGCTGCTGATAATTCACCCGAAACCATGGCGGTTAGCTTCTCTCACTTTCGTGATGCCGAATATGTCCGCTGAGACTATCACAGAACTACACTCACCGTGGAGGACGGGCTTCAGGAAGTGGGCCGCGACGTCGACCGCGAGGCCGGCCACGTCCCGGGCACCCGCCAGCTCCCACCACCGATCCTTCGCCGTCCGGTCACCATCATGCCGCTCCCGTCCGACGAGGTCGACGGGGCCCACCGTTTCCAGCGACCGTGGGTCGATCTCGTAGGGATCCCCGCCCTCCCACAAGCACATCAGCCTACCGCCCCACCTGAAGACGCTGGTATTCGCCACGTTCTTCATCACCTTCACGTTGCCCACCCGCTTCCCGCCCCGCAGCACCGAGAAGGGCCCCCGGTGCGTGAACCGCCACCGCCCCGTCCCCTCCTCGCGTTCCTCCCTCTGCGCCTGCGTCTCAACGAATCGCGCCGAGTACCGGACGGTGCCTCCGTCGCCGGCGAACGAGAAGGCGCGGAGGTAGCCGTGGCCGTCCAGCGGGTGGACGGTGGAGCCGTGGTCGTCGGCGAAGAGGCCCGGGCCGGCCAGGTAGTACGTCCCGGCGGGGAAGTCGGCCGGGACCGAGCCGGCTACCAGCCGGAGGGGGACCGGCTCGGCCGACTCCGACCTCTGGGAGGCGAAGAGGAACTGGTAGTCCCAGAAGGCCGCGGCCTGGGAGTCCGCCGACTGGAGATCGATGGCCGTGGGGGAGGCGGCGGAGGAGGACGAGGCGGAAGGGGCTTTCCGGTGAGTGACGGCGGCGGCGGTGGAGGTGAAGGCGGAGGGGGGGAGTTTGGTCGCCGGCGGGGGAGTCGGGAGCGGGAGATGGCAGTGGTGGTGAATGGCTCGCATTTTCTTGGATTTTTTTTTTTTTTTTACGGGGTTTTGGATTTTGGTGGCTTTTGGCGGGGGAATCAAAGAGGCCGAGGTGTGGAATCCCCGGTGCGGCTTTTATAGCAGGGGAAACACGAATTAAGGCAAGGATTTTGGCGTTAATTACAGGGAACACCTCAAACTACTCTTTTTTTAATGATTTTATGTATACTAAAACACTATCAAACATTATTTTTATATTGTTATTTTCTTGCAAAGAGTCAAGCATTCAAATTGACAAGAAGTTACATGTCTCTCTTTTTTTACCAGTATTATAGTACAATGTGTTTACATCCAAAATTTAATTTGTATCATTATCGATCTAGATTTTTTTTATTTTTGAAGTGCTCATGATATTATCGACCTAGATTTTGGGAACAAGCAATGTGCGACTAACCAGAGAGGTTATATAAGAGTAATTATCCAAAGAAGTTATTTATGTAAATTAACAATCGAATAACCACCATCTAGAAGAAGTTCTTGCTAAAAGTAATTTTCTTTATTCTTAATAAAGATAGAGAGGTTTTATACGAGTCTCTTCTCGACGAACTTGACACTACAGCACTATCGAGCAACAGTTGTCTTCTATTTTAAATTGCACATCTTATGAAGCACTTAGTCTAAAGGCTTCATTCTATGATTTTAGAAATCAAAGTTTTCTAGTAGCCGAAGATTTCTAATAATTAATGGGCATGGTTCTAATCCTTCCCAAAAGGGTGAAGGCTCAATTTGCTCAAACATGGAGGGCGAGTAATTCACAAAATGAGGGTTTAAACTTATTCATACATGAAGGTCGAGAAATCCATAGAATGGAACCATGGATGTCTTTCTATGTATGTTTTTAAGGAAAATGTCTTGAGTCTAGCCTCCAAACAAAGGAATCTAATTATTTTATCTATTTGAGGCTCAAGTGTTAGAGTTGTTAGTCGAGTTACTTTTTCCCCTTTTATCAATAAATACAATAATATTCTCCACGACGTTTTCTCGACGCATTCTGAGGGGACTAGAGTTTAGGCTAGACCTCTACATGATGGCCCTTTCGCTACTACAATGAAAAAGAGTGGGGTGTTTACCTCATTATTTGCTTTGAAAACACATGCGGTCAGCTTTCTATTGATGATTTGTCGAGAGTGGAAGGATTTCCAGTAGTGGCTTAAAATAAATTAAACGAGGAGCACTTGGAGAAATGCTGTTAGTGGGGGTTTTTTGATGCCGGGGACGGTAGTTGGCGGGATGCTGCCGCGTAAATGACAAACCATGGAGCCCACGCAAAGCCGCCTCCTCGGTTTGGGCCTTCCTTGGTGGGAATCTACTGCCGTCATCCCAATTAGAAGAGCAACAAGGTTAACGATCTAGCTTCCGACAAAGGACCCCTCTATAGGTCTAGCTGAATTCTTTAGTAGATGCTAGTGTTTTCGTGCTGCTCCTCGATCTGGTGACAATATGCAAATGATGTCATGAGAAAATATATTGTTTTTGAGTTCTCATCCTATGAGCTGTTGGGAGATTGGTGCAACGTATAAGGAGCAAGTGACGGTCAGCACAGTGGTTGGATCCATCACCAGACACCATGTTGGAGAAGAATATTGGGCGACAGCAAAATTCTACTACAAAAACTTCAGTAACAGAAGCTCCAATCAGAAGTGCTTCGGAGAACTAGCCCTCAAATCTAATTTGGGGACTTGCCGGGTGCCATCTTCGGTGTATGAGATTTTTCGGTCAGGCTTGGACTGCTCGAATTAATTTTAGATGGATAGGTTGAATAGGAAAAGACCAGAACGTTGCGTGCCTCTGCGGGTTTTTCTCATAACTAAAAAAATTAAATAATATATTCTGGCTAATCTTTTTGGATGATATTCTAAAATGTAACAAATGATATCAGATCTGGCCCATGATCTATATAAACTAGGAAACACTGCAGTACATGTATATTTGAGCTGACCATAAGCTGATTGCCGTGTTTACAATTGGATTTGAATGGATTTGGATTTTTAGCCTAGCGAGAATGCCATAGCTCAAATAGAGAGAGTATGTGCGGATCCGTGCGGATGCGGATGTACATTTAATCTCATATCGGTTATTTGTTGGATATAATTTTAGGTACTTATATAGGACCCAATAACTTAAATAATATATTTTAATTAGTCTTTTTAGATGAGGTTCTGAGTTGTGACATAAAGTTCTAATGATGGATTTTTCCTTCTACTTACTAGCTACATAGGTGCCATGGACATGGAGGAAATAGGGATGATTGTAAGCCTATCTTATTTGAGTTTTTCATGTCCTTTTTGTTTGACACTTTAACTTATACGCATCTTTGAGACAAACTGCAGCTGCTCCAATGCTAAAATCTGCCATCTTATGTGCCTTCATCTAGACTCTTCGGAAGTCTAAGAAAATTCAGAGGGTCTGCCAATTGTTTGCATGAGCTTGATAGACCCTTCTCTTATCTAAATCCGCTTCGGACCTAGAATTAAACATCGATTTTAAAATGATCATGGTAAGCCTAAAGAGATATAGATATCAAGAGTTAGGAGGAATTAGTGCTCAGCCGAATAGGGTATTTTGTAGACCTAAGAAGCTAAAAGACTTGAGACTTTTCTTTTTGAAAAAAGAAGGGAAAAATTATACTCCTAACATCCTTTTGCACCACCATGATTATTTCAAATACTGATTCCTTCAAATAGACAATTGACAAGCTTGAATAACACCGACTCATCAGCTACCTCTTGGTGCATTTGAGACACTAAAGCTAGCCTTCTCCCTTTTAATTTAATTTAATTATGGGCAACCAGCCATGATCATGACTTTGCTTAACAAAAGGTTGCTAGCTGAGTACCACTAACAACCGATATTTCAAAGGATGGAAATACTAAAAACAACAGAATTAATCACCATGAAAGCAGGATCAGCATGGTATATCATTAAAATTACATATAAATCTTAAGAAACCTTTAAAACATGGCCCGAAATTTATAAATACCTTGCTAAACCCTATTTGAACACTCCAATACATTCCCAAGTACCGCACAGGAATAAAACTCTGCATGGTTATTCAGAGGACCGTTGCAGCTGAAGTGAGACGAACAGCAAAATAGGAAAAAACGTTTAAAGTTATTTGTTCTAGTTTTCTTCAGCTCTAATTGTTTCCGTCAAGTATATTATCAAATGCTGGCAATGGTTTACAGTCCTACAATGATAGGTTCTGTCGAGTGATCCTTTTACACTTACCACATAACACCACCGTTCCAAGATCTTACCATGCTGTTTGCGCTCATAGCCCATTTTAATAGTCCATATTCTAAGTGGAGAAGGAAACCTTCATGTTTGGCTGTAAACAATCTGAAGAATTTGTTATATATAGATTGCAGAATGTCCCTACATTAAAACAAAACTTACATCACTAGTAAGTAAACTGATACTGACCAAAGGAGACTTTGAACTTTTAACAGATCATGAAAATGATATCAAGTCTCTCTACTGACCAAGTAAGACAAGTGAAGCAAGTATAATATGTACAATGAGCTGGATGATGCTAATGGTGAGCCAGCTGAATACTTTTCTTCAATTGGATTGTGTCAAGGGTACCCTTTATCACCATATTTATTCAAGATAGCTTGACTTTGCAGTGCAACAGGGTGGGTTGACAGCTTATCAGGCAACCACTCTAATGAGCTCGGTTTCTCATCTGTTGTTTGCCAATGACTCTGTTGTTGCCAGGGCCATTGCATCCAATGCCTGGTTGCTTAGACAAATAGTGGAGGAATACTTCTGCTCTTCGTGCCAGATAGTGAATATGAACAAATCAATTGTCAACTTCAGCCCAAAAGATAAAAACACTCTATGAAGCAACATCTGTTATACATTTTATCTATCCTTGAATCAGATTCTACTTGGCAGTACCTTTGGGAGTTCCTGCATCAGGTCAGAAGGGCTATGGCTTCTGATTTTAGTAGTCTCATGCACATGGTTACTGATAAATTGGAAGGTTGGAAAACTAAATTCAATGATGGATAGAGTAGTACTAATTGAACCAATTCTTCTCTCTGTCTGTTTGCTTGATGGCCAACACTATGATACAAAGATCAGTTCTGTATAAAGTAGAGCAGTCAATGAGGAATTTTCCATGGCAGGGGAGCTATAATACAGAAAAAATCCATATCTTGGGATGGGATTTGTCGATCAACTCGGGATGGTGGTCTTCGAATTCCATCTTTATTGGCTAGACATAATGCTCTTCTCACTATGATGGCAGCCAAGTCGGCCGGCAAACCTAACAATTCTTGGAGTATTGATTCATGCAAAGCATGTATTGTGGTCCCATGAATCTAATATTTTTGTTCCTAGAAGTGCTACTGCAATATGGAGGAAGTTGTGTAAATATGCTCCTAAAACATTTTATTTTAAATATTAACCGACACTAACTATTATATTATTACATCATAATAATATTGTATTATATTACATCTATTCTAATAATATATTAGATTATATTACACTATAATATAATAATATAACATGAAATAATATTTTAATATGTGATAATACATTATTATATTATATTTTATCATATCTTATCATACTATTATATTATATTATTACATTATAATTATATTATTATATTTTTAATGTAATATTATATTATATTATAATAATATTATACTATATCATAATAATTTAATATTTAATAAAAATATTATACTAAATTATAAGTTACTATAAAATATTGTTCTTTATTATTATTTTGTCATACCAAAAGTATTTTCTCAGTTTAGTCATCAAATATATATTAAAGTTTTAAACACTTTATAAATCTAGTTACCAAATAAGAAACAACTTCTAAAAGCTTTAGATTATTTTTTTTATTTTTAATTTTTTCTGAATTTTGGACAGAGGTTAAGTTTTCTCTCTCCAATCTATTTATTAAGTATAGGGATTGAATATTTACCCTGCAAAAATAAATATTTACATATATACCTCTTAATTTATTCTATTTTGAGATGTTACCACTTCTGTTAGATTCTTAGTCGACCGCACTAATAAGTAATTATTTTAATATGATATGATTCAATTTCTCTTTTGCATCAATCCCCATTAAAATTTGATGTAAAAATAACTCTTTGCCATGCAAATTGAATGTTAATTATTATTTTTTGGAATATTGAAACAAAAAAGGTAATAAATATGCAATACCTTATATTTGTAGGGGTATATATAAAGAGTAACTAACTAATCAAACTATGGATGACATATAACCATCCTCATGCTTCACTATTTTGCCTCATGCTTTGTGCTTGAATTTTACTTCAGATTTACACAATTCATAGAACCATTCGATGCCCATAGAATGACCTTGCAGGTTCTTGAAAGAACTTGGAGGCAAGAACCTACGAGATAAGTCTTCATAAAAACATACAAGGCAAGAACCTACGAGATAAGTCTTCATAAAAACATACAAGACCCCTCTTCTTGCCGATTAAAGGTTCCAAGCTCGAAAAATTACCAGTGCATTCTCCAATATTTGGGCATGAATAATTAATATGAGGATGGATCTTTTTTTCTTTGGGAAAAAAAAAACTATAGGATGCTCTTCTTATTTATTTTAAAGTAAAATATTTTTTTATTTTTTTGAAACTAGCTTTTTTTTTTAGTAGATAATTCATACATATTTAATACAGATACATGCAATAAAGTGAGAAAATAAAAAGTTTCAGAATATTTTAGGCAATTTTTTTTTTTTTTTAACCTATAGGATGTCTTGAAGTGACTGGCCACCTACTCCGCGGTCATATTTACTTTTCTAAAAATATGCCTGGCGGGGCCTCTCCACAGCCGCTAGAGCTATTTTGAATTTAGTTAATCATGGCTGAGTCATCCTTACTCATGGAGCGTTTTGCGGCTCCTTTGGACTCCGTCAAAATAAAATAGCTGGTAGATGACGCATGGGAAACGTGATCCCACCGTCAGAGTTTGTTAAGAACCGTTTATTGGCTTTTCACCGTGTTAGCCTCCGGATAGTCTGATAGGTTGCATCTAAGCAACCGTTTATTATACTAAATTCACTATATTCGTTCTCCAGTTCAGGCGCGGGCCAAAAATTTCACGCCTTTCCCAGGTCCAAAATTCCAGGGAAACGCCTACCGGGCGGTTGACGGAACCTACTGGTCCGGATGCGCATTGCCGCCGAGAGGCGTCCAGGGAAAGCAAAGTGATCCAGTTTGCCCTTGTTTCTTGGGTACCCCCACCTCCTGGCTATCTTAAGGTAAATTTCGACGGCAGTCGGTCAGCAGATGGTGCGACTGAAGGGGTTGGATTTGTGATCAGAGACCATTTTGGTAGGCTGATTGCAGCAGGAGGGCGGCGCACGCCAGGTCTTACAGTGGTTGGGGCAGAGCTGCAGGCAGCGTGGGAGGGTATATCCTATGCATGCCATGTACTTGGTGTGGAGCGGGTATGCCTTGAGGGCGATTCTTCTGTGGTTATTGATTAGATTCGAGGGGCGGATCGGTTTGGGATGGTCACCCCCTCATTCGAGAGACCCGTGGGATTGCGCGGATGATGGGTGAGGTTCGGATTGGACATGTGTTTAGGGAGGCGAACAGGGCTGCAGACTGGGTCGCCTCTTTTGTTGCTCGGTATTCTGGGGATTTTCTGTGGACGTTTGTATCGAACATTCACCCCTCCTTGTATCTTTTACTTTTTCGTAATTTAGCAGGGTGTACTCATGTCACAGTTATATGAAATGCGTAACCGTTTTAAAAAAATAAAAAATAAAAAAATAAAAAAAAAACGTAAAGTGCCAGCGTCATTAGAGGCTGGGTGGTGACGGGTAGTTCTAAATACACCCCCCCTATTGCTCAGGACACCCCCCAAAAATTAAAAAAAAAATACCCAAACTAACCTTTAGTGTAATTACCATATTGCCCTTGAAATTTTCTCAGTACACCCCCCTTCCTCCTCCTCCGTTTCGTGCTCCGTTCGGCACTGGATCGCCGAACAAAATGCTTCTGTTCGGCGATCCAGTGCCGAACAGAAGGCTTCTGTTCGGCAACCCTCAACCGAACAGAATCCTTCTGTTCGGCGGAGGGGAGGGGAGGAGGGGTAGGAGGGTGGGGAGGAGGCGGCGGAGGGGGGAGGGGTAGGAGGGGTAGTTGGAGGAGGGGGAGGTGGAGGAGGAGGAGGAGGAGGGGGAGGTGGAGGAGAAGGGGGTGGAGGAGGAGGCAAAGAAGGGGGAGAAGGCGGAGGGGGATGCAGAGTAAGAGGGGATGGGGGGCGGAGGTAGAGGGGTGGAGGAGTAGGAGGAGGGAGGAGGGAGGAGGAGGAGGAGGGTGAATCGGCGGAGGAGGAGGGGAGAGGGATGAGGGGGAGGCAGAGGTGGGCGGGAAGAGGGGGAGGGGGAGGAGGAGGATGAGGAGAGGGGAGGAGGAGGAGGCAGAGGCGGGGCGGAGGAGGAGGGGAGAGGGATGAGGGGGAGGCAGAGGTGGGCGGGAAGAGGGGGAGGGGGAGGAGGAGGATGAGGAGGGGGGAGGAGGAGGAGGCAGAGGCGGGGGTGGGGAGGGTAGGGGTAATTTAGGAATTTTTAATTTTTTAGGGGTGTCCTTAGCAAATGGGGGGGGGGGTGTAGAGAGTATTTAATTTTTTTTTAATTTTTGGGGGTGTCCTGAGCAATAGGGGGGGTGTATTTAGAACTACCCGGTGGTGACCCGATCTTATTTTCTTGAATGACAATAATACCCTCAAGGGTTCCTCAAAATAAATCCCGTCGGCACCGCGCCCGTATAATCCTAATGTTATTCCCTCTCTCTCTCTCTCTCTCCCTCTTTTTCTCCTCTTTTGTGTGCTCGCGTCTTCCTCGCTGCATATCCGAAAACCCCTCCTGTGCGCCCAGGCCCCAACTCCCACCCCCTCGCTGCTTCCCTTCCCAAGAATTCCCATATCTCCTCGATTTTTAGCCTATTTGGTGGGTAGAGGAGAAGGAAAGAACCTATTCTGGTAGACGAGTCGAAATCTTTAGCTGCCTTGTCGCCCTAGTTTTGCTGGAACTTCTTTTCTTCCATCGTTTTTCAGTGATCTTTGAATTAGGTTTTGATAAATTTCATTTTTGGCAAAGAAAGAACCCGTTCTTGGATCTATCTTTGGCTTCTCCATTGCGAAATCGGGCTCCTTTGAAGCCCGGATGTGACTGTGGGACGGTTGTCTAGGGTTTCTCTTTTATTAGTATGTATGGGGAGCACTGGCGAGCCGGACCGGAAGCGGCGCCATTTCAGCTCCATATCCCCCACTGCCGGAGCAGCTGCCAAGAAGCAGCCGCTGGCACCTTCCTCCGATGACAAGAAGGTACGTTCTTTATGGATTTCATGAACGCCTCCCTACTGGTAGTTTGTGATGATCTCATCTGATTGTGGTCTCTAAGAGTGTTCTTTCCCGTGGACTATTTTTGTAATCTCTGGGGTTGGGGTCGGGGGAAGACGAATCTTGTAAGATGGAGGGGCACTTGTGGTGGTTATGCGATATTGATTGCTGGTATTCTTGCACTAAAGAAAGTAATTGGGTGGATTGATCCAAGGATTTGGTTGATGTGTTCCCCAATCGTGCACCGCGGTTTCAAGATTTTAATTTTTAGTTTTTTTGGGTTGCTTCTATGAAGTTAACTGCTTTGTTGTTTGCCTATCAAATACAAGGAAAATTTGTTCCCCAAAGAGTATGCGTGGACTTATAGAGAGCTTTGGCGAAATGAGGCTGGAGAGGAGAGTCCAATTGATGCACAAGATATAAGACTGAAATTGTTACACGTTTATCATCTAAAATATCAGTTGCCATAGTTAGTATATGACAGTATAGATTAACTGCGATGTTGTTTTTAGAGTCTCTTTCAATTAATGAAATCCAGTATGATTCCATAAAACTTTTGGAGTAATTGTTAATGCTGCAGTAGAGGAGAGGATGCTGTACCTGTTTGAAGCTTGACTCATATCTATGTTGTATAGTTGTTTCATGGGTGCATGTGTCCCATTATTTATGTGCTAAAGAAAAAATAGACTTTACATGGAAAACAAATACATATTGTATTTTATTTTGGGTTTTTTTGCATGTATATTCTTATAAACATTTGAAATTATGTGAATACCTTTCCAAGTTCACTACATGTATACTCTTATGAATTGTTCTTTTTGCACATATACCTTTATAAAAATCTAAAACTGCATGTATAACCTTGCAATACTTATATGTATAGCCTTATAAATTATTTCTTTTTGCATGTCTACCATTATAAATTATTTTTTTTCCATATATACTCTTATAAATTTTTTTTTTCTCCATATATACTCTTATAAATTATTTTTTTTGCGTGTATGCTCTTATAAACCATTTCGTTTTGTGTGTATATGTTAACTCAATAAAGATAGATGTGTATAAAAGAAAAAAATTATAAGGCATGCAGCAAATAGTAAATTCGCGAGGATATATACATAAAAAGAAATACTTTATAAGGACGTACAAAGAAACAACAAATTTGCAAGTGTATACATGTAATTTCAGATATTTATGAGGTGCACATGAATAGTAAATTCACGGGGGTATGCATGCAATTTCAAATATGCAAAAAACCCTTTTATTTTCTTGAGAAACTATCAGTTGGAAAAGGATGACAAACTGTCAGTGGGAATTATTCTGTGTGTTAGGTGACACCTAGCTAGGTTGGGTTAAAATTAAATCGATGATTGAATGAAAGCTTCAAATCAGTTTTCAATGCGACCAGTTGACATTTATATTATTTAATGTATCTAACACTTTTAATTTGAGGTTCACTTCATGTTGAGGTTGGGCTATGCCAAATACCTCGAGGCTCATAATTAAGGCTACATGATATGTGGCACGTATGTGTGTGGGCATGTTTGAGGCTTGCACTTTGTGCGATGAACTACCCCAATAGCAAGAATCTTTTACATAGTTTAATGAACCTACTTCCAAATCTCCTTAATCTTGAACATGCACCTGCTTCTTAAGTGCTTCTGTACCGCGAGAGTCTCTAAAAAATCTTTTCTTGCTTGAATCCGCACCAATACGTGTTTCTAGTTATGGCAACTCAGGCCACTCCTCATATGAGATGTCTCTGCTTGTATGATGCTGTTTTTTAGGGACTTAAGTGCCAAACCTAATTGTGGTAGGATATATTATCATATAATAACCATTATGATCTTTTTCTGGTGGTCCAATTTTTGATATGTACCAAAGTTTGGTGGTGGGTCTGAACACAAAATTCATATGTTTGCTTCCGTTGGTATGGCTTTTCTTTAAATTCTAAATCTTTTAAGGAATGTTTTGAAGGCTTAGGTCTCAGTTCTTGAGGTTTGCACCTTTCATTTTGAGCGTTTGAAAGCCTCGCCTTATGCCTCTAACCTTCTAGACATAGAAAACAGTGAACAGATCAGGGATATTTTCTGATTTTAATGTATGTTTTCATGAGTTATTGGTGTCAATCACTTAAAGCCTTGACCTGTTGAACCATGATTTTGATGGCATTGCTTATTTTATCGATTTATCTTATTGATATCAATCACATCGAGCCCTATTTAGCAAAATAAACGGTTATTTCCCTTCCTTTATTGATTTATAGTCTGATTGTGAAGAAGCTTGTTTAAGAAATATCCAAGAGTGAAGGAACATAGTTGCCTCAAATGAGAGAGGGTGAACAAGTGGGTGCAGGTGTAGGGCAACGGATATTTTAAAATATTACAATTAAGGAAGTATTTATGATGAAGGTGTGAGTTAAAGTTACCAGGCTGTTTCCAAAGCGGGCTCATTATCCTAGGTACAAGTTTCTTTTGCTACTAAGATCTGGAACACATAAGCTAAATTTTTTTTATGATGTTATGCCATCTATGAAATTTTATCCTGATTTAATTCTGTGCTCATAAGTTGCCTTGGAGATGCATACAATTCTAATATGGAATATTGTGATCATCCATTTTTGTCTTCCCAGTATAGGGAAGTTGTGGAGGGTATTTCTTGGCTTAAGGAGCTAAAACTGTCAATAATATGGTATACCTTGTTACTACCAATTATCTTCTAGGTTTTATGACTCAATCCTCTTGCCTAAAGTTTTATTAATAACTGGAATTAGGTTGCTAGCTGGTTGCAAACTCTGCTCAATCCTTACATGGAGACTTCTTGACTTAGAGGTGCTTCATAGCTGATCCCATTTTTATGGGAAACGGTTTGGATTAAGCTTCTGTCACTGCATTGCCATCTATGCACAAAGTGGAGGCCATCAGGAAAAAATGAAATTTAAAATAAACAAGTACGATACACTTCTATTGTCATAAAAATGAGTGGAACTATCGATGCACCGTATCATGCTGACAAATTTGGCTACCTGCATCATTTTTTAATGGAAACAAAAAGATTGACCACATATTCTGTGTGAATTATTACATCCTTTATATGTTAGTATGTTGCTTGGATTCTGTTGTTACTACTTATAGATTTAATCTGGCATCATCAGATTCCTGTGAATAGAATAGCATAGACTCAAAGGCAAAGTTAACCTCTTTGATTATAAATAAACTTTATCACATTTCCTTTTTTTTTTCTTTTTGCGAATTCTCTCTCATATAATCTAATTTCTGCGGTAGATCACCATTATTTTTACAGATATATCAAAACATCTAGTACACTTTTACATAGTAGATGCATTTGCTTCATGTTCTCAATTTGTATATCACTATAGCCATGTGTGTTGCTTGCTAGAAATGCCGTTTGTCATCAGACATGTAGATTGTGACCAACCATGAATATGTATTTGTACTTTGAATAATTATGAAGTTCTATGTAATCTATGTATTCGATGTGAGTGGCTGATTGGACTAATGCTTATTGAATTAATTCTACCTGTTACACCAGTCATCTCTTTACAGTTAGTAGTTTATGTTCTCTTGTATTCTAATATTTTATGACCGCAAGTAATGCTTATCTTTGAAAAAGGTGTTCAGCTTCATTTAAGTATTTATCTCAAGCAGTACTTTGTTTAGTGTTTGTCTTGCTGCTTTAAAGGCCAGGCTAGTTTTTTAATTAATCATTATATCATGAACAATTTACTGTCTAGTTATTTCTAACTTTTAACATGAAGATGATTAATGTGTTGATGCAATTTGCTTTCTTTGATGTCAGCCACCAACTTCTGATGTCATGTAAAAGAAACAGTTTTTTGCCATTGATTGTGTAGATGCATTAGTTTCTAGCTTGTTATAATGAAATTGCTAGTAATTAAGAAGCATGCAAAGAAAAAAGCATTTAGCGATTATCAACTATTAATTTCACCTTATGCTTTAGTAAAATAGTATATTGTCCCAATTTCAAAAACAATGCACATGTCTTGTTGCGACTGTATATGCTTGGCACGGTTTGCAGGTTGATTTAGTTCACTTGTATTTGAATCAGATCCAATTAGACAAGAAATCTGGACCTATATCGTAGGGTGTATTAGGATGAGTCCTAGACATGGACCTACTTCTTAACCGAGCTGGCTATGGATTTCGCATATGAATGACACAAGCACATGTTAGTTGAATAATTATAAAACCACTCTACTAGACACAAGAAGGGTGTGTGATATAAAAATCTGAACAAATACATGCATACGTATGCAGAGGCATGCATTATGTATGAAGAAAATAGGCATTATACCATGTGGTAGTATACTTGAGAACCACTAAAATATTATTATCAATCATGATACCAACGTAGTTTCTCAAAAGATATTAGATGTTTGAGACACTGTAATTAGCTCTGCAAGTAGCTGCAAATCTCGTGAAGGTTAAGATGCACCATTTTGTCCTGCTCCATCATCCATGCTTTAGATTGATTGGTGTGAATTATTTATTATAGGTGTATCATGTTCTGGAATAATTTTTTTTATCTGGCATTATATGAGTGTCAAATATTTAAACATTTATGAACTACTTATATTTATTTCTCTACCTTTTGCTCATTTTCTGGAAAAAGAGTATTGTTTACTTTTTAATCATTTTCTAGAAAGGAGTATTGTGTACTTTTTATTTTGGAAGTAAACATCTTGTTGAGATATCAGACTACTATTCTGTTTTTTTATCTAATTGTAATCGATATATCAGACTGTTGTTCTGCTTTTTTATCTAATAATAAAAGTTTACTAATTCTAGACCATAAGTCCAATGCCTAACATGTTGAATTTTCAGATATTGTTTTTTAAGACAAAAACAATTATTTGTTTAATCTTTCTTCCATGTCTTTCATTATTTTAGATAGCATCAAGTTCTTGTAAAAGATATGGTTAAATTTGTCAGTTAGTGAAATTCGTTACTAGTGGCACCTGCATGGTTTTTGTAGATGTTCACTCTTGTACAGCTTGCAGGAATAATATTCTTTAGTAAAAAGATTTTAGGAAGTTACAAGGTTATTCAACTACACCAATGATTAGATCTTGCACCTCATTTTAACCATTCAGGCATCTGAAGGTATTTGTCATACACATTATGTAATGCATGATATTTTTAAGTTGAAAACATAGCATCGAAAGCTTTCGAAGTGTTCTTGTGTACATTTGCTCTTTATTCTTTTCTCATGCATGCTTAATAGCTACTGTGTAGTTGCATCATGTGATCTTAATCATCTGATGAGAACTGAAAATTGAAGTTGTGCCTTTTAATTTGAGAAGAGAGACTGTTTAAACTTTGAAGGGAGAATCGTACCTTTTGTTATATTGGTTTATTTATGTTTTGATAAACTTATCTGAAAAGAAAGATGCAGGCTTCTTAATAAAATTAGGACAAGCTTAGGTTTTTGATAGACTTCAAGCTGTTAGGATAAAAAGATAGATTGTTTTATCTTAAATTTTGATAGTTGAATTTTGTGTTTGTCCTAAGCATTGTATACCCATCACAAGATGAAGTAACCAGCTTTGGGTGCAAACCAGCAGGCATACATACATACATACATTTTATTATATTATGATACTGATGTTTGATGTCATAATGTACACTCACCATCTATAATTTTTTTCCCATGTCACACTTGATGCACTAGATTTTTTTCCTTGAAGGATACATGCTCGAATACCATTTAGCAGTCAATTTCTACTGAAGTATGCTCAACCGCTATAGTTTTTTTTTTTGCTGCTAGTTTTTTTTTACTGCTGTTACTGATTCATTCTATATGGTCATGAAACCAAATATTTTGAGTTATGCTTAACAGGAAAGGCAGGCCTGTTTTGGATGTCTCCAGGCTTGATAGTTCTGTGAACCCTCAGTGAAAAGCTACACTTATGACAAATGTTTTTCTCTCAATATTTTTTTCCTTCTTTGTGATATAAAGTAATTTGTTCTCGTAATTTAATTCTTGTAGCTTGATGTTGCTGTCCTTCAATACAAAAATCAAAAGCTTGTCGAACAATTAGCATCTCAGAAAGTTGAGTATCTTGCTCTTGAGAATAAACACAATCAGCTGAAAGAGAAACATAAGAATTACAGAAACACATTACTTGTGGTCAATAACTCCTGGGAGCGAGTAAGCAAACTTTCGTTCTAACTTAATTATGATATTCCGCCTTTTCATCAAAAAAAAAAAAAAGATTATGATATTCCACACATATTCTTGTGCATTGCATTAAATAATATTCTTGTGGATGTTTCAACAGCTTGTTGGTGATTTGGAATCGCTTTCTGTTTGCACAAGTGGATCTACAAATGATGCATATGATTTAAGACATTCTCATATGTTAGATGGTGAGACTTTCTAGCCTTCTTTCTGATAAATTGGCTCCATGCTCCCTCTTCAGAGATTAGTTTTAACATAATTTGGACAAACAATTAAAAGTTTTACCTTAGCTTATGTTCAAAAGATTGCTAGTTATGAAAGTTCGTGCATATTAGATATTTGATTTGAGTGCTTTATGGTGCTGCCTTAGAAACTCGTGTGGATTAACAAGAAAACTATTGTTTTTTTTCCCTAACAGCTTATGAAAAGAAATTGCTCCATTGGGGGGATGAGGAATGCACATACACACTTTTTGCAAGGCTTGTTGCATAAGGATTAGATGAGAAGGCTTTCAGTAAAGTCTATGCTGCCTTTTGAGTTTTAATGCACATCTCATGCCAT
Source organism: Phoenix dactylifera (assembly GCF_051530095.1). Taxonomy (NCBI): domain Eukaryota; kingdom Viridiplantae; phylum Streptophyta; class Magnoliopsida; order Arecales; family Arecaceae; genus Phoenix; species Phoenix dactylifera. Next base: position 34,220,738 of record NC_143195.1, read on the forward strand.
TCTTTTTTCAAAATAGAAGACTCACCCCACTTTAGTCAAAGTCATGTTCTTCTTATTTTTCCCTTCTCCCTTTTGTTTTGTTGCTTAGTGGATGAAAAGTGCTTCTGCAAGACTTATTAATAAGATACCAGACATTTAAGGAAGTGATGTTCTTAAAATAATTTTCATGGTGATGCCTATTGCAAAGCTCTATACTATTCAAAGGAATATATGATATATCCATTGCTTCATTGGTATTTCTTGGCATTTCAAAGCTCTATATAATTGGTAGATTTATTTGTAGCAGAATTTGGTAGGCCTGCTGTTTTTTCATGCTAAATTCGGTTTTTACGATAGCTAAACTAACTAGTTCCATACTACCTTCCTTGCCCCATCCGAAGATCCGGAACTCGAGGTTCGTTAATATTTTTCAGTGGTCATATTCCAAATGTTTCACAAATTACAGTACCTAGGCATACAACTTGTTAGAAATGTCGTTTTTACGATTCCTCCTGACTGCTAGTTTGATCTGTAACTAGGTTTTAGAAGCAGGTGCTGGTACTTGCTCTGTCCCATGCATCTTTGCAGTATTGCTGTGTTGACCGCAGCATGCAATGCGCTGTTCTGTGCCGATGCAAAAGAAAAAACAAAAATAAAGTAGAAGTAAAAATAAAACCTCTTTAAATAAAAAATGATTTTGATAGGTTCCATGCCAACCCATGCTGGTGCCAATATTGTCTCAGCTTGGTGCACGGTGACCAGCAGAACCACCTCTTGAAATCATTAAAGTTGTGCAGCTATTTGATGTAACCTTGAAATCCTTCTTTTGTCTGAGATGATAAGGTAATGGATGTTGGAGTTGCGAGGGCTTTCGTATTATAGTAGGAGTTGCCATGGGTCAGGGTTAGCTCAGGTCTTTTTCTTTCTTTTGGTCAGGAATATTTTATGCAAACGAGCATCTGTATGTATGACACTGTTCGACCAGCTTATCAGGTTATGTGCTCATTCAATGGAGAACTGTGTAACTGATAATTCTGTTTTCAAATCATCTTAATCTGTTTCAAATGTTACGTTTCTCATATAGTCCTTTCTTTAGTTGTTGGATTAACAAATACTTATATCAGATTGTTAAATTTCTCATTCAGATGGAGCATCCTGCCCCACAGAGGATGATTTTTTAAGCAGACTCCTCCAAACTGGTGCTACTGAAAGTTCGAATTCTGTATGCTCGAGTCAAAAGGAAGATGATGTAGGAGCAATGGAGTTGATGGGAAAAAATGTTTTACAAAATATTATAGCTTCATTTAATGATGTGTGCCATGTAAATGAGGAACTTGCTGCTGCTGTCCTGGTGGCTCTTCCAGAAGATGGTAAAGCCTCCAAGCTCATGTTGCAAATTATTATTTCAGCAGTTTACACTTCGAGTTTGTGTTTGAAATTTGTTTCTGACCTATTTTGGTTGGGTGCACCATAGAGCCCAGCAGACAATTATGGAAGACCACTAATGATCTGCATGCAGAACTTGGGAACTCCTTAGTGGCATTAGGTGATCTTCATCTGAAACACAGACTGTTGGCAGATAAGTTTCAGAATCATCAAGATGCAGATGCTAAAAATAAGGCTGAGCATAAACGTTTGGCAGGTATTTTGTCAAATCTATTAGACAATCCTCTTAAAATTTCCTGTACATCATACATGCAGTGTGTGCTTGCATTCTTGCAACAAATATCACGTTACATATATAATAGTGGAGTTAACAACTTTTTGTTCATAAATGTGCAAGAAGATTGTTGATTACATTCAAGGGCATGCCCCATTCTTCTACAGGGCACCACCTTGTAGGCACCAATCTGGACAAAGAATTAGTGTGTGTGTGTATGTATTACATAATGTTGAGAATGTATATATGCCCTGTTCCTTTAACACAAAGTAATTATGTGTTATTGCTGCTACCCTGTTTGTGAAGAGGAGTTGGCAAGTACTATTGCTGAGTTGGAAGAAAGCAATCGTAAACTGGCAACCCTCAAGGCACAAAGAGACACAACACAAGGGACATCATCTCCTTTTCCAATGTTAGGAAATAAACATGTTGGTGGAGATAAGGTCAGAGATAAACAAAAAGAACTGCAAGATCTGGAGTGTGCACTCAAGGAACTGACGGTAGATATCAGCGCTTAATTTCTTGTGATATTTAGCAGCTCTTTTAATTGATGTGATACACTGATAGTTTCATGCTTTGATTTGGGAATCTTGACCAGAATTTGGTTTCAAGCCGGCTGGTAGAGATTAGGAGTCTACATGAAGAAAGAATTGAAATTTTGAAGAAGTTAGCTAAGTTGCAGGTCAGTTTTGTTGTTTACTTTCAGTTATCAGTTTAAATACAAACTAATCATGTATTATATTCTAGACTTTTTCAGTCTGAGTACAGTTGAAATTTCATTGTGTTGGGGAAAATAATTTGCAGAATACTTTAGTGGATGTGAAGAATATATCTTCATCCAAAGCTTTTCAATTGCTGAATGATCAGTTAGAAAAATCAAAGGCAGAAATGGATCAGTGTCGAGCATCTTTGGAGAAATTACAGGTGATAACTGGTTGGTAGATATGAGTAGCCTATGTAGATATGCTGGTTGTGTGAGTCACTTCTTGGTATGCTGAAATTCTTTTTCTTAATTATCACAATAGGTTGAAAAGGACAACTTTGTTTGGCATGAAAAGGAAATGAGTTTGAAAATTGATCTAGCTGACATATTTTGGAGAGTATCATCCTTTTCTGAATCTAGAACTGCTGAGCTAGAGCAGAGGTTGCAGAAACTAGCTGAGGAAAGGATTCTGTTGGAGACCAAGCTTGAAGAGGCTTCAAGAGAACCAGGTATCTTGAAATTTTGGTTGGTTCTACTTCAGAACATCGGCAGATCTTTTTTCACCTTGTCATTCAATACGGTCTTTTTAGGCATCGCTGTTGTGCATTTCAGGTAGGAAAAAAATTATCGCAGAATTCAAAGCGCTTGTATTATCACTACCTAAGGATATGGGGATCTTGCAAAGTGAACTTAGTAAATACAAGGAAGCTGCTTCAGAGCTCCATTCTCTACGAGGAGAAGTTCAATTTCTTTCTGGCATGTTAAGAAGAAAGGTAAGGGTTTGCCTAGTAGGCCATACACAAAAGCATCTACATTAGTTTGTCCATATGAGATCGTCGGAAGGACTTAAACCATGTTCTTGCTATAGGAGAATGAGCTGGAGTCTTTATCTGATAGATCTGCTAACCAGCTTTCTGAAGTCAACAAACTGCAGCTAGTGGTATGCTATCTTCTGTACATCAATTTTTATTTTCAGCCTACCAACAACTGATAACGAGCCACATTTACTAGTTCAAGTAAATAAATGAAATGGGCTGGTAGACTTTCAAAATCTTGCCTTCTGATTACTGTTTGATTTGGTATTGTTGTTCTTTTGTTTCAAGTAAGCAGTTATCAGTAAGTTAGAAGTTATTGTGAACTAGATCCAAAAAATCAACAATCAGCTAGGTCCTGCTTGGTTACTGCATAAGTTTAATTGTGAATAAACATATAAATTTGGCTATCTGTTCTTAACCTAGAAAAACTATTTGGCTATAATGGCCAAATAGTTTTGGCCAGGTTAAAGAGGGACAAGTACCTGAAACTGCTTTTCAGCTTTTCTGAATCCCAGATCCCCTTTTCCTACTTTATAGTGGTGCTAGAAAAGTTGCTTGGCTGAATAAATTTGGTAAGTGAACTTTGTTCTGCTTTTTATTCAAGGTTATTTGTGAACAAAAAGGGCGCCCTAGAGTAGGATGGTTCTTGCCTAACATTGACTAGTGCAATTTTATTGGGGAAGGACAGACTAAAAGTTGTCAGATTGCTTGCATGCTAGGTTCTATGACAACATGAATCAAGAATGATATTGATTCTGATATCAATATTAGAAGCTCTGTATGAGCGACATCAGTTCTTATTGCAGGATATTGGGTTGTCTGAATGGTAGAATAATATGCAGTTTTGCTATTCATGGGTATGATACCTGCCATAGGCTATGTTGAAACAAAGGGTGTACACCTAAAATATTCAAAATTTTCACTCTATGAATAACCCATTCATGTAACATGAATTGTCACACTGTTTAATGCTGAAATTTGGGATAGAACTATTATGCTCTCTTCTTCTTCTTCAGAGAGTTATCTTAGAATTTTGTAGTTAAGAAAAGATATATATATATATATATATATATATATATATATATATGTATGTATGTGTGTGTGTGAACTAGCTAGCCTGAGCTCTCATAATATTTTTTACAGATGAAACTCTTCAAGGGCTTACATGGTAAATGAGATGACAAATAAAAATGTGATTTTTGGTGGATATACAAATAAATCTGGTCCCAACATTTTACATCTGTTAAGGGATTATTGTTGTTATCTCAACACTTCTGTATAGTAGCGAGATGAATGAGATCTTTCAACATATAACTAGATTTTGTTTTTTTTTAACAGAAGAAAATTCATGACATTGTAAGGAAACCAAATTTATTGATACTGTAAGGAAAACAGATTCTATTTAAATTCATATTTTTTTTCCATGATATGATTGATATGATGTCTCATTCAATTTTATTATTATTTTTGCAAGTATTTTCAATGCGCTAGTATCGGTGCCAGCACCATAAACCTAACCATCAGCTCAAGTAACCCATCTTAAAACCTAAATTTTGACAAACAACTCCCAAAAACCTTTAAATAATAAAAAACAAAAGAAGGGGGTCCCAATGAATCACAGAGATGCCAACTTGTCCAAGTTTCGGGTTGAGAATGTCTCAACCCAGCCCCGGACCGATACGGCTCCTGGGACTGGGATTTCGACACTTGTTTTGGATTGTTTCAAGGGCTGCCCCAAACTGGGGAGGAGGTTTTCTTTTTTCTTTTTTCTTTTGATTGAAGCTTGAATTTAGGAATTGGAGTAGTAGTTAAGACCTAATAAACTAGCCATGATCTTTGAAAAAATTGGAAATTGAACATGCTGGCTAGCCTGATGGTTAGTTGTAATGGTTGTATTGAAAACCTGAGACAGAATGCCACCTTTCTCAAGGTTGGGGTGCTCTGCAAGGTTTTGTGGGAGCTCTTCCCAGTTTTGTAGCTTATTAAATAAGAAAAGGAATTTGGAGAATCATGTTTCTGCTAATTTAATATTTAACATGTAAGAGGAAAGAAGGGAAGATTATTAAAGTTGCCTAATTAGTTAAGTCAGATTAGATACGATATGGCTTCTCAGTTATAGTTATACATATTAATTGCCTATACAAGATGGTGACATGAAAATACAACATCCCACGTACAACCTCTTTCATAAACATCAAATGTAAATGATACTCATTGTTTGCTACTTAGTTGTTTAATCATATCAAAGGCTAAAATAAAATACTTTGAAATGGCAAGCTTGTTAAGGTGATTTTGCACCTAGTCCTTCTTTCTTGGTCGTCCTCCAACTTTTTCAACATTTTGATTTGATCTTTGCTTATTTCTAAACAATTTCAGAAGGATTTACTTTATTTTCTTTTCCTGTTAGTACTAGTCCGAATCTTTACATAGTGTACTGATTTTGAGATCGCTCTTGGTTCTCAACATGCCCATCCTCAACTTGGCATATTCATCATATGTGCATATATCTCCTTTCTTGCCAAACATTTTGAGTTGGACTAATGGCCTGTAGATCTCATCGTTGCATATATTAAAAAAATAACCTACATTTATACCATCATGTTTGACTTTGACTTGTAATTAAATCGACAACTCTTCTGGTGATAGCCTTTGTGATAGTTTTACATTACCTGTAAATGTCATGGTAAAAACCAATTTTACATTTGGTAGATCTAAGGTATTCTTTAAGCTAATTTTTCTATCTCTACTCCCTCTTGTCATGATGTGTTAAATGATATATTGGTTTGTTTGCTATTTTATATCTTGTATTTTGCACTTGCTGTATCCTGCTTTACCATCGGTTGCATGTTTACGGTGATGTAGGTTCGAGATTTAAGACAGACTAATCAAGAGTTGAAGCTATTTCTAGAGATGTATAGATGTGAATTCAATGATTCCAGGTAGCAAGTTTTATTCTTTAATATAAAGCCACATACCTTCTTTTAAAGCATTGAATTTTGCAGGAGTCTTTAGTTTTAATATACTGGAATTTAGTTAATTGTCTTATTTTCATTGTGAACTTTTATTGGCATTTTTTTGTAAAGGTTTTTGAGGATTGCCTCATTTTGTGCCTAAAGGGAAGGCTCTGTAGAACATTTGGTGGCTTTATAATGTGAAGGGTGTGAAGTCAAGCTGTTCATGCAAACTGCACACCCTATATTTTTAACTTGTGCCTTGTATGGGAAGCATGCAAGTTAGGTTATCCGAAGAAATGGATCTCTTTTAATGTGTTTTGCATCACATTGTGCGTGGACTCGAATTCAAACCTAGATGTTGTTTGATAGTGTCGTTATCATAAAGTTTTGTGCATACTGGTGTGTGGGATATGCTATCCATGCCAATTATTGTAGTCATTTGCGAGTGTAGTAGCTATATCTTATACTTTCTTATTTTTACATTATTTGTCGATGCATTTTTAAACCATTTAGTGAATACAATATGGCTCATGCCTTGCCTCTTTCATATTCTGGACGCCTTGCCTGCTTTGCACCTCTGCCTTTTTAAATTAGCGCGGGAATCTGGCCTGGCATAGCCCAAATAAGTTCAAAACAGCCTATGCTTCAGCTCATGCCCCATCTGAAGAAAAGGAAGTTTGGCTGAATAGATGTAGGGGAATGAGGACTGAGGGTGGGCTTGCTCTTCTTGCTGAAGGCAGTAAGGTTCTTCCTCGAGCAATTATTGGTTGCAAACCAGGAAAAGAAGGCTTCTTGATATTTTAGCAAGACTTTTGGGGCTTCCGTAGCATGGGAGCAGATTAGGGAGGAGGAAGAGGTCAGGAGTGACTTGCTCCTGTTGGAGGTTGCATCGTCCTAGGGTGGGGCTTTGGGGGCAATGTCTGAGAAAGCAGGCCTTCAAGTTGTTGGTCAAAAGAGAGGAGAGGAAGGAGAGATTAGCTGGGGTTTGGGTGCAACAAGAACTCTCCTAAACCCAACATCCCCTCCCTCCCCCCAACAACAATGATGACTTGTGAAAGATCGACAACGATGAATGGCGATGGTTGGGGAATGCAACAGAGGCGGCACTACACGGGAGAGAATAGGGAGGGGAATTGAGAAGGATGTGATTGGGTGATGATTAGGGTATTAGAGCTGGAATTAAGTATTAAAATTTTAATTCAGATTGCCCATTTTAATGGACACTCTGGATCTTTAAAAATGTAATCCCCCACCCCACAACCAGCACACAAACCGTTGGGGACTCATGGCCTCAGCCAAGGGCAACAGGCTCTTAATTTGCTCCAAGGGCAGCACAGGGCTGGCTCGGTTCTTGTTTGGTCCTTGAATTTGGCTGGAGGATCAGGACCAAAGGGCTGTGTCGCTATTGGCCTACTTCAAGCATTGCTTAGGGCTTAAAATTAGGACAGCCTTTTTATGTATTGTCAGAATGACTTAATACAGGGAGAGAAGAAATAGTTTTATAATTTTATTTAGAGTTTAGTGTCTTTCTGTTGACAATTACAATGTGGGTGGGACGTGAGACTTGTACCTTTTTGAGTGTTAAGTTTATTGATTATAATGGCATCACTTTTTGAAAATTGTTGTGATTGAGTCCTTAAGCAAGAAAGATCAGCCTATACATATTAATGAGGTAGGAGTGCTCATTTTATTCTCCTTGATAAATTTAAATTGGAATGCCCACTCCTTTAAGTTCTATGATTGCTTAGAAAGTGAAAGAAAAATAATTACTATTGGATTCATTTTATAATTATTCTAATACAATATTTATAATAATATTTTTGTTTGCATCATTTTTTTAATAATATAATATAAGATTAAAATATTATTATTATATTAATATTGATGATATGATATTTTTAATAGAAAAGTTATTAAATATTTATATTATATACTATTTTATATTATTTTACATAATATATTATATATTGTTGCAATAATGTTACTATAATTATTATGATATGTTTTTTAGTCATTATAGTAGTGCATTGATATTATTATATGGTATATTATATGTTATTTATATCTGCTTATTTTTTATTATTGTTATAATAGTATTAGAATTAGTGTTTTCTAATATTATATTACATTAACATGAATTATGTAATTATTATAGACATTGTTACAAGATTAATTCTGATGTCGCTATATTAATAATTTGAAATTATTATATAATAGAGTATGTTATACTATTATTGGTATATAGTTCATAATTATAAACTACGATTATATAGTATTATATATAATTAACGTATATTACATTATTTTATTTATATATTATCTGAAACTAACATTAGTAATATTAGTATTATAGTAGCATCATGAATATTAATAATATTCTATACTAATAATATTCATTATTAAATCATATTAAACTGTATCAAGATAATATTATTATTAAATAATGCCATTATATTAATATTATTATTGATATATTAGTGCATATTATATTATATGCTATCAGATTTCATTTTCCATGAATTTACCTGGACTTCTCCAAACAAAGGAATTGAACTAATCATTCCCGATGATTTCTAGGAATGGTTTTCCCGCTCTGACAATGAAAAATAGTATTAGAGTTTCCCCTTGATTACCAAGTATTGGGAAAAAAGATTCCAACATAGCTGTCTTTTCTTTTGCTTTCTCAGCAACCAAACAAAGCCTTAACCTTACAACTTGGAACGGATTTTCTATTGTTCTGATAGGCTGTCCTGTTGACCTAATGCACTTACGTGCACGACATTATTAATCAGGAATAAAATTTGCTTTCATAAAATCCTTCGTTACGCAATATACTTGTAAATGCTGTTCCATGATTTCAACATGCTCATTATGGGTGCAGTAAGTGGAATTCATTAGGTTTAGTTCTGTGTTTCTGATCATTCGAATACTGTCTTCATTTAACTGAAGTTTCCGCGGAATTGCTATAAGCTTTTTGGATGAGCATGTATAACTATAGTAAAGTCAATGACTGATTTGCGAGAGTTTCATTAACATGCTTGTCAATTATAGTATTGTAATATGGTTTGGCCATTCATATCCAGATTATAGTAATTTGTTAATAAAAGACTTAGGTTAGGTTATAGCTGATTTGATTTTCCAACATGCTTTGTAAGAGCCTATCTGAGTGGACAATCCATTTCTTACTCTTTCGTAATTTACAATACAGTTTTGCTTGGACAGATTAAGTCCTCTTTCTATCTGGTGACTTTCCTAATTTTATTTAAGGAATGGAAAGAAAAAGTGGAAGCTCTCTTATCTTTCTTTCTCTCAATCTCTCTAATATATATATATATATTGCATATGTAGTGTCTAGTTTGGTATGCAAAAGTTGTCAGCAGTTGCTGGTGAGACAGCTTGCTTTTAGGGACATGATTGCATTATGTTTGTCAACTATTGAAATTGAAACTTTATGCATTACTGGCTTTTCACTATTTGCAGATTAATTGATTTTATAAGTTGATGGCATACCTTCTTTTAAAAATAATGTTGTTAAGCAACAAAAAAGACCATAAGTATAAAACTGGCAGTGCTTCTGTTTGTTAATATATGTTAATCTACTGTCTTTGTCCGATTCTTACCGCCAAAATTGCTGCTTTATTTTTGTGGGGGGTGGGGGCTATGCAGAGAAGTGATAGAATCTAGGGACATGGAATACAAGGCATGGGCTCTTGTTCAAAGCTTTAAGTCATCTCTTGATGAACACAAACTGGAGCTTCGTGTTAAGGCAGCCAATGAAGCTGAAGCAATATCCCAGCAGAGACTAGCCACTGCTGAAGCTAAGATTGCTGAGCTGAGGCAGAAGTTGGAAGACTCTGGAAGGTACTTGTTTCTGTCTTTTTCTATGACTCTTGGACTATTGAAGGAAGACAAATGTGTAAACATACTAATATAGGACCATACTTTGCCAGCAACGTAAGTTCTAGTCCTCGCATTTAACATGTTGCAGATTGCATGAAGCATAAATCTTACTACTACTACAAAACACTGAACTGACCCAGTACTATATGCTGAACCAACCTTGGTACCGGATGTACCGATGCCGTACCAACATGATAGTGGTATGGGTCTGGCAGTGAGGTTGCAAACCTTGATATAACTTTGTAACTACCGGATGTACCGATGCCGTACCAACATGATACTAGTATGGATCTGGTAGTGAGGCTGCAAACCTTACTACTACTACTACTACTATATGCTGAACCGACCTTGGTACTGGATGTACCGATGCTGGACCAACTACTACAATATGCTGAACCAACCTTGGTACCGGATGTACCGATGCCGTACCAGCATGATACTAGTATGTGTCTGGCAGTGAGGTTGCAAACCTTGATATAACTTTGTAAAGAGCATGTATCATTCCGACCATGGTACCAGCGCTATACCAACATGGTACAGGTACGGGGCCGCTGGTGGGATTGCAAACCTTGATATAATTTTGTAAGGAGCATGTATCATGAAAGATTGGTGAGGTAAATTCACCAAGCCAGCTAATAATTGTTGCAGCGGTTCTTGATTGTTAGTGGAGTCGATTGTATCATCTTCCCTCCTTAGTATATGATCTAGAAGCTCAAGAGCTATCCGTTTTCTACTGATTTAAACTTGTCAAGGTCAGCCTTTTATTCATTTTTAGACCTATATTTGTATTTGTTCAAGCAGAGGAATAGAAACTGGTGGGTTGTTTAGAGTTTTTTTTTCTTTGTTGTTGTGCTTGAAGAAGTTAATGATGAAATGCCGGTTACATCCTATTTAGGGAAATATGTAAGCACTCTGAGACTCTGAAATCCAAACATGAGGAGGGCGAAGCCTATTTATCTGAGATTGAGGTTCGAAATTCCTCTTGTAATATTATTAGAAGTGACAGTCTTACTTGATGGAAGTATATTTAAGAGTAAATATTTCACGTTTTCCTTTCAGAGTATTGGGCAAGCATACGAAGACATGCAAACTCAAAATCAACACCTGTTGCAGCAAATCATAGAAAGAGATGATTACAACATCAAGGTGATTTTTAAATTTATATTTGTAATGGCTACAGTTGAGTTTGTTTATAGTCCGTTCCTTCAATATTTGTCATAGCACCTTGTAAGCTTACATTCTGTTAGATAGCATGGCATGGTTGTCATCTTTGCATGGGAGAACATAAAAATACTATTTTTATGAAGTAGGGGATTAGAATAAGCAATCAAAATTTTCTTGGTATAAATCATAGGATGTAAACTGGACCTTCAGTAGCCATTTGTGTCATTTTCTGAAGATTTAGTGCTTAATGATTTTACAAAGAAAGCTATCTTGCTACACCACATGCATTCTTGTATTAAAATCAGAGCCAGACATGTATGAGGCATTTGCTTCTCTAGATGTCGTGCTACACAATACCTACAGCATGTAAAATGGACATGCACATTGACATTTACGATTTTACAAGCATGTATTTATGACATATAACAAGTTAGATGCATAGTCTTTGTTATGATCAGCAAAAAGAAATTACAAGTACAACACAAAGCAAAGGAAGAAGCCCTTTGTCCTGGAGAATTTAATGTTTTTCTTTCATATCATGAACATGGTTGAACCTAAGAATTGTGAATAATCCAATTGCCAATATGTGCGCAAAACCTATAAAACAATTTAATAAAAGGAAGAATGTTGTGCATATATGTTGAACAGAATGCCATGCACGTATGTTGGCTTGGAATATCTGAGGACATTTTGTGCAAATTAAACATAATAAAGAAGCTTCTGTAGAACATATCATTTTGTTTAATGAGGATGCATTGTAAGTTTGGCCTATTGATTATGTTCCATAATCATTTTTCAAGGGCAAAAACACAAATAGTTGTCTTAACTTTGGCATAGTTAATAGGAGGTTGATATAGAGCTTATCTTTAAGTGGAGACCTTGCTGATGTTTTTGGAGGACACTGAGGTGTAATTCTGATTGGATTTTTCATACTCACTGTTTTCTTAAAAGAGGAAATTAAGGTCATATTTATGTACAAAATGAGCAAAATTATAGAAGAAGAACAAAGCCAGCTAGGAAGCAATCAAAGAGAAGATTGGAGAAAATATTCAAGAAAAGACAAAAGGACGAAATGCCTTTCATCCTTTCCAAAATGCCAAAGATTTAAGTTTGGTAATGCTTAAACAATAGGCCATCATACTAATCTTGTGGACTGCTTTTAAGATCACTGCAAGATAGTTATGCATTAAAGCTGAGGGGATGATGCAGGTAAAGGTAGGGGTCCACTTTTTCTTCTGATGTAAAGAGTAAGCACAATTCAATAGACAAGTAGGTGAAAGGGAGATAAATTAATGGACAATGGAAGTGGAAACAATGAAATAAAATGAGGAATAACGCAGGGTTCAAGGTAAACCGGTAATATAGATATTTATAAGGCCTTACACCTTTTCCAGCTTGACCTTCCACCTTGCACTTGTTTTTAGCTTCACCTTCAGTCACATGTTTTTGACTTCACAAGGCTTTGTTGGAACTGTCCTGGATGTACACAAGATCATGACGTAAACTCTAATTGAAGTTGCTCGACCTCTCACCGTGGCCTCAAACCACAAAAGAAGGAAGAAGAGAAAACTTAAACATTATTAACTTAATTATGCATGCGAAAAAGTAGAGTACATCAGTTTTTCTAGCCATAGCCTATAGGTTTCCTTCTCAACTTTAAGAGTAACACCCCATCTATATTGGATTCATTGCCTAATTCTTGTAGGACCCAACTCCAATGAGAAAATAAAACAAAAATATATTTTCTAATACTAATAGGACTTAGTAGTTTGATAAGCAATCTTTCCTAACAAAGCTTAGTAAGAAAAATAGACAAATAGTTGTCACATCATGTTTCAGTCGAGCCAGCCATGCAATGGCAAGATTGTAACTATTAGCATCCTTGTCCTCAACTTTTACCAGTACAATTCACTAAAATGACCATATCTCCCTTATCTGTACCCCAAAATTGATACGTTTCAAGATGTGCTCGAATTAAGCTCTATGTTGGACGTGATGAAAGTGATAAAGTTTCAGTTTTTCTATATGTTGGCTTTGGTGAAGTATTCTTTTGTGCACAATGTTGGTATTCAAAAGCAAGTAACTTGAAATATAAAACTTTTTAGGTCATGGATGCCTGTGGTCAGGATTCTGACATGTGATGCCTCATATTTTTAGCCGTGGGACAGCTGCCACATAGCTTTGATGTTCAATTTGGCTTTAGAGGCACTTGCTGGCTGATGTTGTATGGATGAAAGGATCTGATGGTTTTGAGTCGATTGTCAGAAGCATGGGACAGCATCCTCTTTGCTATCGGATGACTTTGCTGCAAAAATTGTTGTAGACTGACATTTGGCTGGATTAGATAGCAGCCTGCTGTGAGCATTTAGAATATTCTGACAATATGAATTTCTCATCATATCTGGTTTTCGATTTTAGTGTCCCCTTACTTCTCTTGGGATTCTTTCTTTCTTGTCAGATATATACTGTAACTTGGAGATTTTTTTTTTGCTTCTTGCTGTTCCATAGTATAAAAGTTGATTGCAGGAGAAATGGCAATAAGTATAGTCATCAAGGACTCAATTGTTTGTTGGGTACATAATTAGAAGACTTATTTTCAGGTTCCGTCCTATTGATTTTGGAGGATCACACAGAAAGCTTACAAGGTTTGAATAGGCTTGGGTCTTCACCTTTATGATTGCTGCATGGGTCCAATCGTTGATATTGGTGCTAGGTTGGTCAATCTTGTCTTACCTAGACCGCCTTATTGGCTTTGCAATTTATCATCCAAATGTGTTGTTTCCAATACATTGTAGAAAATAATGGGATCTGTAAAACAAAAAGGTTCATTTATCTGCTCTCAACCTGTTGACTCGTATGCAGAAGTGTATCACCCCGATAGTTGATGCCCCATTTTATGAGGTGGCCTGGAGCATGCATCCTTGGGATAACAGAATAGAAAGGACCTCTTGTATGATTTTGCTAGTTTCTGAATGGCTAGAGGGAGGGGTTGTGAGCAGTAGCAGCCTCGATGCTAGTCATGGCATGTTTGGGAAAGAAATTTGCCTCTAAATTTGTCTAAGTAATCAACCATCATACAGAATTGCAGGAGATCAAAGATTGATTCGTTCATGGGCAGGGAAAGAGGGCATATCATGTCTGCATGTTTCATCAAATAAAGCAGTTTGAAAATGAGAAGTATTTCATGAAAATGCAAGATAAACGAAATGATTGTTGTGTTTAGGGGTGGTTACTTGGCTAGGTGTTAGTAAAGATCTAGAACTTCATTCTTCAAGTGCGAAAAAAAATTAATTGGTTTAATATCACTGTTATGTAAAGCTTAAAATTTTACAATGACATAGCCTCATATTTCTCATTTAGCCACAAAAAGAAAACCATTCAAACAGATGAAATTTATGCCCAAATTTCCATTGGTTGTGAGTATTTAAAGCTTAATTATGTGCACCTGTGAAAGGCATTTTGTGGGCATAAGACATGTCTCAAACAATACAATATTTATTCCTCACTTTATATATAGCTTAGCCATGAGTCTCAAGGCATTTTCAAAGAGCTTTGCCTTAAGGCACAAGGCAAGATGAGAATCAAGCCGACTTAAAATTATCATGACTATAATGTCTTTACAAAATTTCAGATTTATGGTATGGAAACTATGGAGGAGGTGATGAAGCTTGGAGGCTAAGTATACTCTGACGATTACCTTACATCGGTTTTAGTAGGTTAAGGTTATAGGGGATTTCTTATCTTTGGTGCCCTAGTTAGGTAAATGGTTTCAGTGCGTTGAATTAGATTTAAGATGTTTGGAGTTAAATCACATACATTTTCTGTAGCTAAAAAGTTTATGCCAACAGAGGGCTTCCTATTCTCTAAAGCTATTTCCTCATTTACCATTTTTCTCATGTAGACATTTAATTATTAAAGATTCCTGTTACCTGCACCAGCCCCCCGCTTCCACATCTGCTTCTGGTTACTATGGCAAACATTTCACTCAGCCTAATGCTAGCAAGAACAGATTTTAAAATTATAAAATGAGCAACTAGTGAAAATAGTTCCTCTGCTGCATTTGTATGAAGTACTTTGAAGTTCTGCCTCATTCTGTATGATTCCTTGTCTAGCTTGTTATTGAGGGTGTGAGAGCAAGGCAACTGAATGATGCGCTGCGAACAGAAATACAAGCGATGGACCAAAAATTGCAGCAAGCAAATTCAGTCATGGATTTATACAACCTGAAATTCGGATGTTTGGATGAGCAGGTAACTTTTTAAATGGTAGGTTCCCCAAGAAATGGGTTCTTGAAATTTAATATTGTGCTTTTTGCAGTTAAAAGTTTGGTCAGAGCAGGTTGGGAAACTGGCAGAGGATGGGTCGCGGAATTGTGTTATTTTGGAGAATGCCCAGAGGAGGCTATTGGATGTGCGGAGTGAGCCTCACCAGTTGAGGCAATCATTGGATGGAATACAAAGTAAGGTGGAGGCAAGCCAGCTGGATGTTACTGAGCTGCTAATAGAGCTAGAGATGGAGCGGTAGTCATTGCTAATCTTCTATTTTGTAGTTTTGATGGGATTGTGTTGCTAAAAGCTTATGAATTCTTTGTTGAATCAATCAGGTTTAATAGGAAGAGAATAGAGGAGGACTTGGAAGTCATGACAAGGAAAGCTGCACATCTTAGGGCTCAAACTGAGGGCTCTTTGGTCCTGGAAAAGCTTCGGCAAGAAATAAGGGAATACAGGGGAATACTGAAGTGCAGTATCTGCCTTGACCGGCAAAAAGAGGTAAGAACTCAACATAGATTTTTAGTCTTTTTTTTTTATAAAAAAAAATTACTGTATCTGCTTATGGAGCCTATTTGATTACATAACTGAAGCGTAGAAAAGGACATAACGTTAACTTTTTATTGGTACTTTCAGCTATATGTCATACAATGTGAGTCTGGAGTATGTGATTATTTCTTCTGATAAGTGCTATCATGTTAATCATCTGGCTTCTACTCTCTTTGTTGTCCACATATGTTGACATGCAATTCTTTTCTCATGGACCTAGGTGGTTATTGCCAAATGCTACCATTTGTTCTGTAATAAGTGCATTCAAAGGACCCTTGAAAATCGCCAACGCAGGTGTCCGACATGTGGAGTGAGTTTTGGGCCCAATGATGTGAAACCTATCTATATATGATCAGGATGTGCAAGCTGTTTGTGCTGGAGATGGAATTCCAAGGGCATTGAGATCCTTGTGAACAACAGTTACCGGCTGTGCGCATGCTTGTGTTTGTAACATATCTTCAGGGGGAATTGATTGGGTAGGTGAGTTTGCAGCCCTTCTCCATCCATAGCAGGTTGCAGGAAATTGGTGGCCCATGCTTAAGGTGTAGGTCTTTCTGCACATGACTTTCAGGTCATCTATGTAGAGACCCATGTGCATCCATTGAACTATTGGATCAGCCTACCCCATCCATTCAATTGTTTCGAGATACAATGGGAGAGCCCATTGTTCCCCTGCATATCTGTCATTGTACAATATACAATTAGTCGGGCCTGCAATAGCTAATAAGAAATTCTAAGGTTGCTCCGGTTGATTCTAACAGTTTGCATGTTGATGTACATTTCTTTCGAGCAAGTGGCATGGTAAAATTTTGATTGTTTGACACAGCTTTTGTCCTGAGGCATCTGTCCTCTGTACGTGTACATATGGATCTGGCTACTTGTGAAAAATCAGTGTAGCAAAGCTTCTAGTTATTTCTTGTTTCTTTCATGACATCATTTTGAATGACCTGGTCCTTTCATCTAAGGCAGAACGATGTGTTCGATTGTAAGTTCGATACAGCAGTTCGTCTGTGCAGGAAGATTAAAGCTAAAATGACACGTTCCGCTCTTGATCTCTTGCTGGGATGCAGCTCTATGCGCCTGCAAACCTGCTGCGGAATCTCTTGGGCACTGTACTAAACCTATATTCCTAATCTGCAGCCTGTGTTTTAAACCTTACTATATGCAAAAAGATTGTATTGAAATATATATAGTTCCCACATTTTCTGCTTTTAGCCCATTCTGAGATGATGAAAATGGTGCAGAATGTGGTGATGGTGTGACAATTTTTCCTTTTCCTTTTTTGTTTTAAAGTCGGTTTACAGTCATATTCAAGCGGGCACGTAGTGTCTGCATGGTCAGCATATATCTACTTCCAGCTCATTGCAGGAGGATTAGAAATGATGAATTAGAGAGTACATGGGCAAGTTTTCTCTATATGCTCATTGCATAGCATAAAGCCAAAGTTTAGCAGGCAATCTATTCCGAAACAGTTTCCACAAAATGTTCTAACCCGAGGCACGATAAGCAGCTTCCATAACATGATCCAATTATTCAAATGTTGACCATGAGTTTGAACAGCATCCTGTGACAGAAAATGATAAACATCCCTGGCACGTTTGTGCTGGTTGGAAGAGCATCGACAAAACCATCTATCCGGAGTCTGAGTACATGAAAGAGGAATCATTTGCGTAATATCAACCCAGGCAATATGCTGTTGTTACAGGGGTGGATTCCAAGCGCTATAAGAAACAAGAATAGACCCATGGATCTGCAGTAAAAATAGATATCAATCCCGATAACATGCCAGAACCCCTCTCGAATAGACCTGCGTGCACGTATGGAGAACAGCTCGCCATGCCCAAGACGCATTGGACAAAGTTTCCTCATGGGTCAGATGTGCCATATCTCCTCCTATGCACAAACTTGCCCCATAGGGAAAGCTCTCCACATGCACATTGCGAAAGCCTAAACCCCTTATGTTAGGCAACATCAGATAATTGAGGACCAACATAATGACTCCTCGGCTTTGTTAAGTGCCTTATCCCAAATAAAATTCCGATTAATCTTTAAAATAGCATACAATAGACCATCCGGGACCCATGAGGTGGGTAACTGGGAATGGAGTCAAAGCACTGAACAAAAGTTAACGCTTCCAGCCTGTGACAAATGCTCTCGGTGCTATCCTGCTAATTTTCTCTGCACCCGCAAGATAGATCAATAGTAAAAACGTCTATCACCAAGGGGCAAATCTAGGCATTAACAATGCGCTTGAGTCTGACAAAAGGCTTTTGGTAAAATTAACATCGAGCTACCGCTATAAACCTTCTGATTAGATACTTTGTTAATTGCATCATAGTCATCCTGAGAGCCTCTAGTGAAAATAAGAACCTCATCAGCATAGAATAAAGGACGGAAGCACTCCTGGTCACTTAATAGTAAATTAGTGAAACATCTCTCCAGCATTTTAACATTCAAGGAAGCAACAAGAACCTGAGAAAGTAAAATAAACAAATAAGGAGACAACAGATCTCCTGCCTGATGCCACAACTACCGGTAAGAGGAGTAGACACTTTACCGTTAATGAGAAAAGTATAAGATGCTTTTTAGATATAGGACCAAATGACCAATACTTTTTTTTTCTTTTGTTTAATTTTTTTAGTAGCAAATAACCATCAAACTATTTCATTTACATAAAGACAGTTTAGAGCCACCAGTAAGAGTTTGAACAAGCTGCCATCATGTTACTGATAATTCAGATATGCATGGCAACTCATGGTACGTACACTGGCTATGAAGATATGCTGCAAATTGACATGCATGACTACTCCCAAGCGCCTTCTCAACCATACCTGCCACCTGCTTAAAGCCAAATTGTAAATTAGAATCTGAGTGTAGCCTGCCAAGTCACATTGATTACATTATTGATGGTGTCGACAGACAAAACATGCACAAAGCTAATTCAACAACCATCAACCCCACCTGTGAGCCCACAAAAAAACAAAAAAGAAAAAGAAAAAAAGACACAAGAAAAAGAAGAGAAGGAAGAAGAACAAAGCCGGTCAACCTAAGGTGCAATGCATATAGAATAAGTGCATTAACTTTGGTTGGTATACACATGTAAACATTTCCTTACTATGATATTTGCATTTAATATTTCCTCCCAAATATTGAGAATAATAACCTTACTATATCTCTATTTCCCCCTTTCACACCTGCAGATAACTGCAGTAGTGACTCAATCAGAACTTAAATAGCAAGTTGCACATACCTCTTGTCAGTGACTGGAACTACCAAGATCAAAGTCCATAGTGTAGTCATATTCAATGGTCGGAATCACCGAAGCCATAAATTTCAAGAATAAAAAAAGGTACCTGCAATAAAGTGTAAAGACAATATAAAGAAAACATAGTCCAAAAGAATACAGAACAGGAAACTGTTAATAATAATACATTCTACAGAACATTAACATGGACAGGTAAAAAAGGACAGTTATTAACTGGAAGGGGGAATCAAATAAGCAGGCAACTGCATAATAAAACTGAAAACTTTGAAGCATTAATGTGACTCTGCACATGGTACGAAAGGCACACGGAGAACATATACCATTTATTCAAATTGGCCAATTTAACAAGAGAAATGGAAATATTTTTGGGCCAACATGAATTCAATATACAGGCTTAGAAGTACCAAGCATGCCACAATAAAGAATATTACTTATCGACTTCCGGTTCAACACCATGTGATATTAGAACATCAATGATCTTTTTCATCACAGCACCATGTCGACATGGATGAACAGATGCATGCTTCCCAGGCAAATGAGGATGGTCCTCAATTGTCACCTGTATTTTTTTCCAGATGTGATGGAAATAGTTAATACAAATCAAACCAGATAGTAACATACAAATCATAATTCAACTTTTGGAAAACAAAGAAGATGATAACATCAGAAAAGCCATGCTAGAAAAGTGAAAAACCTTGTACAATGGATCAAACAGCAAATTCATCATACAACAGAATGCAAGATTTGTACGTGTCTTTAGAGGAAGCTTCTTTCGAATAACTATAATTTATAAAGAGTAGCATGACTCGGAGGAAAAATGAAGAACTTCATTATGGATAGAGAAGGCCCTGACACCAACCCTTCATCTAAAATTCAATTAATCATAAACATCCTTTGACTTAATCTTTTAATGATAAAAAAAAACTTAAACAGCTGTATATATAAACCTACCTAGTATCTAATGACCAACCATTTAACAGTACTGCTTGTCTATCTTCTTTGAAAAAACAGAACATTGCCTAACTCAGAATTCTCAGATGTTGCATGAGCTTAAAATCCAAAATCACAATGCAAATCTGCCAAATGGTAATTAGAAATGAGGAGCTCATACGTGGAACAGAAGTCCAGTATATAGCATGATGTCAAATATTAACACAAGGCATATGGTGCTGCATTTGAACATTAGACCAGTTATAAGGCATCACCGTTTTATGTGCATGGTCCTGGCTAACATCTTCAAGTACAAGCTCTGGCTGTAAAGGCATTCTTGACTGCAACAATACATCAAAATAAGTTTATAAGATAAATGGCCTGTTAAAATTATACTATTTTATGGATAATTCTTGCAAATATTAACATAAATCCCACTGCTTCAGTAAGTAATCCCAAAAGTCACCAACCATAACATCGTCTCTACTTATGGTCAAGTCTCCAACAGTCCATATCCACCAAACAACAATTAAGTAAAACAAATTGTAATTATAAGCGCAAATGTCCCCAACCAGCCCCATCATATATAAACGTATATCCAAAAAAAAGCCATAATTTAAAAGTTAAAAAGAAAAAAAGAAACAAAAGATAACCATTGGTTCTCTCGATTTGGAAAATTCAATTACAAATTTTTAGCACTGATACATAACACTGCTTAGTCTAGCACCAACAACCCACTAAACAAGTTCCAACATAAGGTATTTAATCAAAACCTAAAATCAGGAAAACAAATAACAACACAAATTATAGAATTATGTTCAAGAAATCAGTATAATTGGGGACATGTATGCTGGAGCATTAACAAGTGTTACAAATTGCCGCAACACAACTGTATTCCAGTTCCTATAAGCTTGCATCAAGGATTAGCACTAAGCTCATATATGGATTAACTTACTGCTACTATTCAAGAAGATGTATCATGGTGCATATTATTTGCAGACGACAGTGTTGATTGATGAAAAAAGAACTAGATTAAATACTATATTGGACTTCTGGAGAAAAACTTCAGAGAATAAGAACTTAAAAAATTACTAGAAGAAAGAGAAATTATATAGAATGAAGATTTAGTGAAAATGGAAATAAAGATATGATAACAACTAATTGACAACCAACAGATACATTAAAGTGACCATTCTATTACTTAGGGTCTGTTATACAAAATATTGGAGAGATAGATGAAGCTATATGTCATAGAATTAGAGTTGGTGAGATGAAGTGAAGAGGTGCATTTGAAATATTATGTAATAGGTACATCCATTGGAGACTTAAAGAAAAAATTTATATAATTAAATCTGGTTGGATAAATTGAAAAGGTAATTTGAAATATTATGTGATAGGTGCATATCTTGAAGACTTGAAGAAAAATTTTATAGAACAGTAAGACATGCTATGTTGTATGGTTCAGAGTATTGGGGAATAAAGAAAGTATATAAAAACAAGTAGAAAGGAGAATGTTGAGATGGATGTGTAGTAAGACTACAAAAGATAAAATAACAAGTGAATATAGTAGAGGAGCTATAGGAATTGCACAAATTAAGAACAAAATAAACAAAGATCCAAGGAGGCTTCAATAATGAGAGGTAACTTTGGTTTGTATTTAAGGTGATACCAAAATGATAGAAGACCTAAGATGACATGGATGGAGGTCTTGAGAAAGGATAAGGAGAAATTTGGAATAATACCATTGGTGGTCCTAAATAGGAATACTTGGCGAATAAAGATCCATAAAGCCAGCCCCAAATAGTTAGGAAAAGGCTAGATGGTTATGTTATGGTGACTTCGGGCAAAGATATTTTAGGAAATATAACTCATTCTTAATATAGACTGGTCAATCAACCATTCATTCTGGAATTCTTCTTTTAGGTATAACATGTTATACGGAGGTTTTATATGCTTTCTAGACATCTAAATGATTGGTAGTAGCTTAGTTGTAACTGAACGCCAACCGATGGCTAACAACCTAACACTAAACTTGATTCATATAAGTATATCACATCCATCTTATCTTGTAAAATATTGTTACATTCAATAATTTATTATTTTGCATGTATTGCCACATTATAATGACATAACTAAAGAGGAACAACCTCATCATATCCAGTAAGCCATACACGAGGAGTTTGGTAATATTTATCATACCTGCAGCAAGAATTTCTAGGTTAGACCTATGCAGAATAAAAGAATAATAACAGAATTATCAAAATATTTTTAAAAAGATATTGAATGCACTACAGGAAACAATGACATAGTGATAAACAACTAGCAGTTTACAAAAGCCTAGCTAGAAAACAGAAAACTTGATAAAACTTGAAAACTTGATAATAACAACTTTGGTGTGTTCCCATAAGAATGTAAAGAGCTCAACTTTCGATATAACAGCACTTATTAGATGGCTCACAAGCTCCTAAGACATACGATAGCTATGTGCATCAAAAAAAAATAATTTACACATTTCAGTAAAATATACAATCTGTCAAGATCCGAGACAGGAAGAGGACACTCAATATACTGGTATGAGCTCTGAATCCTTCTGAGTCCACTACCGCATTAGCTTCTTGTTGACCTTTGTGCAATTGCTATAACTTTTATATCCTGATCCTCAAACTAATAAAACATAATCGTTGGCATATACAAATAATCAATCAATCAGTATATTGTGATAAGATTAACATACAACAATCTACTAAGAAAGGGGAGGGGTGCTTTTAATCATATATTTCATCCTTTAGATGCATTTACATCTGTCTAACTTGCTGCCTTCTAAAACTTCAAACAATTAATTCATTATTAATGTGATACCAGATGCAAGTAGAGGCAACCCAGGATCACATCCAAGAAACGAATAATTTATAATCCACCAGAAAGGAAAGTTTTTCTGAACTACAACAAATAATTAATAAGCAATGAAATTAACATGACAGTGGAAGAAGGGAAGCCGAGTTAATGAGTAAAGGTTCTAGATGGGGTTCGAAGTACAGGAATGAATGCAAGGTTCCACTTAAGCAGTAAAAAACTGATTGATGAGTTCCCGCATTAGTCATTAAAGTTTAACTGAAAAATCCTTTAGGTTTTATTGTAACAAGCAGGCAATTAAGCATACAACTCTGGATTTTCATGGGATAATGGAACATATGAAATGAGCTACTAATTTACTGAGAGAAGGCAGCTAGTTTTATACTAGGGAAGGTTTGGTTGCTCAAATTTCTATCCTTCAATTTGAGGAGAAACATTGACAATTTGATTTTGGTGGATCTTTTTCTTTGATTTACTTATCATGTTATTGAGCTGTTTAGTGCGCATGTGGACCCATAGTCATGCACCAAAAGCACTGTAATGGGCTACTTGTTAACTGGTAAACCTGTTGGTTACCCTTGTCAGTGGTTGCCCTCAGAAGATAGAGCTCCAAGGGAGGCAGACAGCATCACGATTAGATTGTGGACCTTTATTGCTTCCTCTTTTCCATCTTAATTCTCTCTTTCTCCTCTCTTTTTCCATCTGAATAATTAAATGGAAGTATATCTAACAATTAAGAATATTAAGGAAAATCAAGAAAACAATTACGATGTATTCAAGTAACTGCTTAAATGTAGCACATTTTAACCAGTAAAACAATTAGCCACCCCAAAAGACGTGCATTAATTAAAGCAAATGCAGCTACCAAATAAACAAAAAAGAATACAAAGTCCAGGAAAAAAGAAATTGATGAAACCCGAAAGCTGCAACCGAGGCAATCTTAGGGATTATGGACCAAGTGGATGCGGAGGTTAAAGTACACATGTCCTGACTGATACCTAAACCACCCAAAAAGAGGCTAAGTTGAGCTGCTTTGGCACTTGAGAGATAGCCAAGCTGCATATAGAGATCATTTGGTCAGACCTCTTGGACACCAACTAGGTGGCAGGACAGAACTAAGGGTTGGGATCAACCTATACAGTCCAGGAAAGAGCCTTCCTCAGACACCAATAATCTGATACTGTCAATTATACAACCATACTCTACAAGCAAACACAAAAACTATCAGATAAATGATGTAACTAAATCCAGAAAGAACACTGTGCACATGCATGTATATGCTCGCATTCACGGGTAAGCACTGTATGGTATGACTATATGCAACTAAGCATTTATGTCTGTACATAAAAATAAAAATAACTACATAAAATGAAACAACATATACAAATCTTGGATGCAATAGGAGTATGTAAATTGTTAACTGCATCCTTAGAGAGTTTATATAAGAGGATGGTCTTTATTTCCATAAAATTAAGCACTTACGTGATGCTAACATCATATGTTCTGGTTCGAAGGATGTTGTCATCCTCAGGTTCATGCGTAACAAAATAAGTAGGCTGGAGAGTAGCCTGAATTAAAAGCAATATACAGATCAAATATTGAAGTATACTTTTATGTGACCGAAAGCGTTATAGCAATTCAAATTCAGTAATCGTTAGGAAAACTACTAAAAATGTGATATGGAGAATGCTTAAGAAGAGATCAACCTGATGAGGCAAGCACAGGAGGAAAGTGTGGTCAACTGAGTGTCTGTGCGAGTGTCTTAGCTTGTACAGGCATTGAAGGGATACACTAGAATGTTAAAATGTTGATACAAGCTATGGGAACACATAGAAATGCTTCCCCTTATTTATGATTGTGATCATAATTATAGAAGTGAGAACCAATTGAAAGAATAGAGTTTCAATCAAAATGAAAATTTTGGATGGAACCTTTCAATTTTTCTTTGCACTAAAATGATTAATATAGATGCCTCTTCAACAATTACATATCAAGGTTTTGCCAAAAAAAAAAAAAAAAAACGATTGATATCGGTTTTGGCCAAAGCGACCGAGTTTTGGTTTTGGCAGTTCTAGCAGTATCAATGGTTTTAATCTGCTTCCAGTAGTTTTAGTTGAAAATATAAAGAAACTAAAAATATCAATATAATTAAGTAAAAAACAGTGAAGGACAATATAGCCAAGAATAATAAACCAGAAAAAAAATCCAGAGCAAAAAAATAACTTTTAGTGCTTAATGTTATAATATCTCTAGTAAAAGTACATGTGAAAATGCACGTTGGGTTAAACATCATCTTAAGGAAAAGCATAGATATATTTAGTGTATACTACATAATTTTAATTTTGAGAATAGTTAGAATTTAAATATTTATTTTTGCAATTTTGAATAGGAACTATATGGGGGGTTTATGAGTCTATTGGACTACACTTTCAGTGGTATGAAACTAAAATTAAAGTTCATATTAGTTCAATGTATCAAAGTGGAGCCTTAGAAGTATATAAGTATACTCTTTGGAGTCCCATGGCCACCAGGGAGAATAGAGCCGGGAAGACTCTTGGCTAGCACATAGGTCTGAAAACTCCTAAGCTTCTTAAATTATCAGAAAGTTGAAAGATCAGACCTTTCTCATCTCATAAATTCAAAGAAGTGATAACAATGATCCAATCGTCACAAGCCACCAGCTAACGTCACCCCTTTTATTTTGTTTTGTGTGTAGAGGAGGGGATGTAAATTGTTCTAAACTCTTTCAAAAACAAAGAAAGATTTTGGCCCATGACACTAACTGTTCCTAACTTGATGTGGTTTTACAAGCTCCATCACAGCCATCCATAGTAATGATTTTCAGATTGTTACAGTAACTTTTTTAAAATAGAAAGTAACAATTTTGGATAATCTGTTGAGATGATATCCTTTTGGCTAACATTCAAAGAATTTGAATTAAAGAAGGCATCCAACTACTCATAAAGAAAGGAGGGTTTTAAGGAAAGTGGGAAACTTAACCAGAGGAAGTGGGGACATGCACTTGTCTAGGAAGCAAAGGCTATTGAACAGAGATCTGGCCCTCCATTCCTCAAAATTGTAGTGGGACTGGTTTCAATCTAAACGTTTGCTGAAGTCCTGATGGTATTAAATCGCATCTTCCTAGATTTATCTACTCAATGACTACGATTCTATCACTTAAATTCAAGGGTTGTGATCGTTTCTGGACAGAAATTTATTGGTAATTCTATAGAGTATGCATTAGCAATCTAACACACTATAACAAAATGTCTATGAATTTAGAATCTGAGATAGCCAAAACTGCATAAAAAAACTTTTTTCCTTGGATATCTTTAAAACTTGATGTCGCTATGCTTCCAAATGTTCTCAAAACTTGCAAAATTCAATCTTACTCTAGGGAAAAGGGTTCGTGAATTTAATAAAATAAAGAGATCCAAACTTTTAGAATGAACAATCTGTACATGCATTTAATTTGGTCACATGAGTTGGCGTCAGCCAAACTAAGAAACAGATGTCAGTTTTGGATAAGGTACAAGCTGAAATCAAACTTCTGGTTTCGGTTTCAGTATTCCAAACAAAATATCCTCTACTTGTGCAACTGTTTACTTTGCCCATAATTCTAACAAAATTTTCTTTTCTTCTAGTTTATGTATCTCAATAGTCATTATGTAAAACTCTATTTCTTGAATCGACAGTCTCAAACTCCTTTTCCATGAGACTTGAGGCTGTCCTACATGGCTACATCACCTTTCAAACCCTACATTCTTCTTTATCTTTGCATTCCTTAAAACATAGCAAAAAAATTAGTTCCCATTAATTAGTTTGTAGTACGGTAGCCTGGAATTCCACATCTAAAGAATGAGCTATATATTTAGAGTATTTGTTGTTTAAGATATAACTTTTGCAGGCTACCACCGACATGCAACAAATATTGTGTCATCAGCAGTCCGATTGTCCCTCTAATAGAATTCAAAATACATAAACAACAGATACATTTCACGCTTGAGATAGAAAGTGGGCCATTAGAATGCGAAACAATGACAATAAACTTGCCACTAAAGCACTGTCAATTAATTAAGAAATATCTCAGACACAAGGGCTACTTGGCAATACAAATGAAAAATGCACCTCAGATAAGCAAAGCAACTACATATTCAAATTGTCAAGTGGCAAACTGCAAGAAAATGCAACATACCGGATCATTCTCAACAAGGTTATCAGAACCTTCAAAATCCCCAATGTCAGGTATGTCTTCCTCCACCTCACCGGTGAAATATGGGGGGATGGACCGAATAGCCCTGTCTTTGCTGATCTCTAGGGTGTCCATGGAAGGTAAATTGTCCTCCTCATCATGCTTGGTCTCTGGAAATTCAAAGCCAAGCCATCAATAATAAGGAATCATGTCAAGAAACCCAGTCCAGAAGAATCAATGCATCACCTTTCGGCTTCCCATGCGTGGCAATCCAGCCATCATTGTCATCATTATCAAGCAGAACTTCCCCTCCTGCAGCCTCATATTCTTCTTCCACCGAAACAGCCCTCCTTAGACAAGGCACTGAGAACAGAGAGTTGTTACCCTTAGATGCATGTCAAGAATATCCACTGGTCTCATTGAACTCAAGAACATGGGGAACCCAAGATTGCATCTTTTTTGATACTTCCATTCGTCTCATTAGATCAAGAGCCTCGGGTGCCAAAAATTCAGTTTTTTGCGATCAAACTCTACCCTACCGAGTCGGAAACATCAATTTGGAACAAAAACGAACCGAATTTGAAGAAAACTCCAGAAAGTATGTCAGTCCGAGGATTCCCATACCGTTTCTCGTGATCAGATATTGCTTGTCGGCGGGCAGGTAGGACTTCCTCTTGCTGGGCTCGCCCGACTCCCTATCCAGATCCATAGATCAACCATCCCACAAAAACGTTAAAGATAGAATTCGAAATTGGGGGAAAACGGGAGAGAAGAAGAAGAAAGGAGGCTTCCAACCAGGACCACGTGGGGCACTTGGAGACGAGATTATCGCCGGCGAGGACGAACTCGGAGACGCTGAGGACGCCCTTCTCCTTGAACGCGGAGACGGTGCGGGGGCCGGTGATCCTCTCCACCGTCCCTTTGAAGGCTTCGTGAAGTTTCTGGGACAGCACCATCCTTC
This sequence comes from Phoenix dactylifera, assembly GCF_051530095.1. Classification (NCBI taxonomy): domain Eukaryota; kingdom Viridiplantae; phylum Streptophyta; class Magnoliopsida; order Arecales; family Arecaceae; genus Phoenix; species Phoenix dactylifera. The sequence goes on from NC_143195.1 coordinate 34,248,931, forward strand.
CTTCCCCTCTTCCTCCCTTCTTTGTTAACGATCGAATCGAAATCCAATCGTCAAAGTAATTAATAATGAGCGAAATCAGGGCGAAGAAAGGAAGGCAGGAAGGATGATGATGCGTGAGGAAGGGCTTCGTTATAGCTCGGATTTCTCCAAGAACGGCCTGACTGAACCGTGAACCGTTACTGTGAAACGTGAACCGGGTCCGGGATTTTATAGGTGGCAAGTGGCATCACAACCACTGGACGCAGCATTCTTTTTGACGCCGAATGTAACGATATTGTGTTTTTAACTTCTAAAGCAAATGCTGACCTATCACCTAACTGAAATCCGCTCTTAGCTCGTCTAATATATGAGAATTTTTTTTTTTAGGTGTGACGTATGTGCTTTTGCATGACCTAAGTTGACATATTTGGAATTTGTGTTAATGGCTAGACCTAATTTATTTCAGGTTTGATTAATCATGAATAAGAATTTTGGGCAAAATCTTTTCCTACTAGCATTTTCTGTCTTCCGGCTTCTCTGCTGATTTAAAAATTTCGAGATGAAATTTCAGTCCCTCACACGTCAAATTCTAGTCAACATCTTGCATTTTGAATAGTCACTCCCCTCATGGGAAGGACAGGTCAGTCTAACTAATGCCGTTTTAGATATTTAGCAATAATAATAAAAAAGTAAAAAAAAGGCAATAGATTACATGGGGAAAAAAAGCAATTAAGTGATTCACTTAGGAGCCTGCCCGCCATATTTCAACTAGAAAGAAAGCAAACTACCATCACCAAACGCTTAATATTTTATTTTGTAAATAATAAAAGCCTACCGGCATATTTTTTTAGAAAAAGATAAGAGAAAATTACTTAAATATCTTCTCAACTTAAAACCAATTTCACTTCATACCCAAAAATTTCAAAGTGGTCTTCGAAGTTAGTTAAGCAATTACGTTTAACACTGTTGAGATGTTGTTACAAAGAACAATTTCACCATCACCAAAATAATTTATTAAAAAATAATCTCTCTTTCCCTTTTTCGTCCCTCACTTACACCACCTCCTCCTTCGTAAAATCTGTTGTTGTCTCCCTCCTCTCCATTTTTTCTTTTTATCTAACTTTGTTCCACTTGAGCTTTATCCACTCTGATAATTTCCTCCTCTTCCAGCATGTCTTCCTCCTCTCTAAACCTCGTTGTCATCTTATCCTTCCTCTCCATCTAACTTGAGCTCGAGCTCCACCCACTTTTACCACCTTCTCCTCTTCTCTAAACCTTGCCGCTATCCTCATCCACTCCCGCCACAACCTCTCTAAATGTCGTCGCCATTTACATCCCTCCTCTTTATCTAACCTTATCTCAAGCCCCACACAAACCTCACCCATTTCCACCACCTCCTCTCTAAATGCTATCGCCATTCTCATCCCTCCCCTCCATCTAATCTCATCCCGAACTCCACCTGGTTCCATTCTCATCCCTCCTCCCCATCGATCTCCACCTCATCATCTTCTTACCTTCCCTTCTTTTCCACATTATCGACCTTCTTTTCTCCACCGCCACCTCTACCACCCTGTTACCACCTTCGATCTCGTCAGTGGCATCCCCAATACTGCAGTCTACATTGCCGCCATCCTCTTCATCTCCCATTTTGTCCCTATGGTCATGCATTGCACGGAGATCAAAAATATAGCACCAACTTTGACTCCACGACCTTCGACCATAGCCCTATTAGGAAATGCCACCAGAATAAGAATATCTCAGTCTTAAAAATCTCATGTAATCAGATAGAATCTTGTAAGTCTAAAAAAATGAAGATAAATGATGAGATACATTGAATCACTCAACTTGAGGAATCATTTTGAAATTTTTTAAAATCGAAAGTAGCTCTAAATTGAGGAGGAATCAAAATATTTTTTTTTCAAAAATAAAAAAATATTATGATATGAAATTTATTAAATAAATTTATTTTTTTTAGGTGAAGGAAGGAATGGATTGAACGAAATAAAAAAAATAATCACATCCTTTTGCATGCGAGCTGCATGTGAATCACATTTTTCTTATACTTGTATTGTTGAAGACAATATACTAATTGCTTGATGCCTCAATTACACCTACAAGACAACAACTATCACATGAGTATGCATCTAGATATTTAAATGCAACTGATGGAGCAGTTTTCCACCAGATTATCTGTACAAAAAGTGGCATGCAATATAAAGCAGAAATTTAAAAAATCACCAGCTTTCAACTCTAGTGCAGAAATTATAAGATTAGATAGCAAAGTAGAAGGCAAACCTGTGAAACCATCTGAATAACAGACTCCACATTTTCATGGAGAAACTTGCGTGCAAACCCAAGAAAATGCACAACTAATGCACTGTAGAACTGATAATTGGACATCACATAGCTTTGCCAGGCAGGCGAGTATAAGGTTTGGACTCGGCTCCGCTCTTTATCTTCCTTAGTTTTCTCAGGGCTCTCCTTTCTGGAGCTTTCTAGATTCTGGGCAGCTCCCGGCATGTCACACTCGACAAAATCTTCTGGACTAATCTTCCATGGCTCCATATAGGTCACCCACAAAGAGAACACTTGAGAAGCATTCTTGATAGAAGCCCCCATTGGCAAAATGAAAGTCCTCAACATAAACCTATACAAAGGCCTCGGTGTCACCGCATTCCAAGAACCAAAAGAATTATCACCAGGAATCATCACAGCTGGTACTCGAAGACATTGAGCTGGAGCTGGTGCGAACCCTGGATCTTGTCCTCCTTGATCCTGTTCTTGAAGAGAGGGCATGGATCGCAGAGGACGGCGGAGGGTTTATTGTTTTGGAGGGCGATGGAAGACGTATTTGACGAGGTCGTGGCGATCGACGGAGGAGATGGAGGAAATGAGGATGCGCTGGGGAGAGAGGAGCGGCAAGGTCGGAGTCGGCGGAGACGCGGCGGATCCAGGCGGAGGAGGAGGAGGGGGAAGGGAGAGGGGGAGTCATCGAAGTCAAAGATGAGGAAGAGGAGGGTGGGGAAGGCGATGGAGAAGAAGGCGCGGAACTGGTAGGATGCGTGGCGGCGGAGCAGGCGGCAGTGATCTGGGAAGGGGAAGCGGCCGCTAGGATTGAGGCGGCGAGGTTCTGGGCGTCCATGGGGAAGAAGGAGCGAGGGGTCAAGGGGATGGAGAGAGAGAAGGAGAGAGAAAAGGAGAGAGAGAACTAGGGTTTGAGAGGAGGAGGAGGAAATCTTAGGGTAAGGTAAACAAAGGGGATTTGAAGATTTAAACAAGGAGGGCGAGGAGCAGCGAATGGCGCCCTCTCGTGGCGGTCGCCGCGTGTTATGGGAGAACTCATCTGGACCGTTTGATAGGGAGGGTATGGGCCGGGCCTCGTCGAAGTGTGATGGGCATCCTACAGGTAGCGGGAGCGATGGACTTGCCACAAGTAGCGGACATCAAACTCGGGCCCGTGAAGACTTGATCGAGCATCACCTCTGCTATATTTCAATGATTAAAAATTTTCAGAAATCTATAATTAATCCATTTGGTAATCTGTCTAACAACCAGCGAGAACCTTGCAATCCACTATTCTCAAATAAGTCATAGAAAAATATACATGAAAATAAATTGAAACATTATTTTTATCATAGATCGGTATTTCTTGAAAAAAATTATCCCACGGAGGAATATTTTTTATCCCCAATTTTTAGCCAAACATCATTGCTCTAGAATGATTCAAAAAAAATTGTCCACAATGAGAGATTTTATATCACTAGGCTAGATGGTGATTTTAGAAATAGAGATGTAGAACTTACAATGATATCGTCATCTCACCAATATCGCTGGGTCATCACCCCATACTAAATGTAACCCTAGAGAAGAAGCAAAGTCGAGAATAAGCCAATACTAGGACGGCGATTCCTGACTTCCATCCTAAATTTTTCAGGATACCCTGATGGTGGATGCCTTTGGAGCAACACATGACATCGATTAAGGTGGTTCAAATTGATCAGAGGTGGTCCTCGGATGGTTGGTGCAAATTCTAGTTATGGGTAGATTCTTTGTTTTTCTTTGCAGGGCATTGGTTATTGGATTAATTTTTTATCTCTATCATTTCCTCTATTTTTTTTTCTCGTTTCGTTTTTTAGTTTATTTTGTTTCTTCTTTAATTTGTTTCATTTGCGAATGAACTGTAAGATGATTTGTCTCTAAATAGAGGAAAAATTACAAATAAATTAAACCTAGTAACTGTAAATTCTTGAGTGTTGGTTAGGTGAGTTTTGTCTCTAAACAAACCCAGACGATAACCAATCCGAAAAAATTACCAATAAGAAAACATGTTTCCTAGCTCATAAGCTTGTATAAATACATCCAAAGCTTCAGTTAATGCCGATAAATTAAAGATTGCAAGACGATTCCAAGCACAACCAGAATATATAGCAACTGTTTTTGCTGGAATATCAGCAGCACGAAGGCTTCATGAACGCAGCCGCAACGGCGTTTGCTAGTTCCCGTACTTACGAGCCCAGAGAGGCTTTCCGTTGATCAGGAAACGAACCATCCTTTCGCCGTCGACCGCCAACCCAACGAAGGAGTCGGTGGCGAAGACCACCAGCCCGTACATCGGCTTGAGTCCGGGCTCATCCTCCAGCGTCACTCTTTCTACGCAATGACCCCACCGCCTGCTCCCAACCAAATCACAGCTCTACGTAAAGATCGCACGAAAATTAAAAACAAACATGCATCTAGTTTAACGAAAGGGGGTTGTTTCAACCTACCCAGTGAAGTAGGCGACGATATCTTCAAGGCTTAGAGGAAACGCTGGGGAAAAGGTGACGAACAAAGACCGGGCATCGGCAGGAGCGGGCACGGCCGGGAGGTGATCATATGGCCTGGCCAACTCTTCCGGCAACTCGGGAAGGGCGCCCGTCTCGTATGCACCAAGCAATGCATGCAAGTTGTCGTCGAATATCAGTTTGCCAACTCCGTCCAGGACGTGGGCGATGCCCCTGACCGCGCGGTCTCTGTGGTAGTGGAAGAAGCGAAGATTAAATGGCTCGACGGCGAGTGCAGCGGTAAGAGGAATTTTGACACCGTCGTCAGTCAGCAGAGGAGCATTCTGGCGGAGTTGGCCAAGAATTTGCAGCGCTTCATCGATCAAGCGACCTACGACGTCTCGATTTCTGCAGCCGCAGACAAACGCCACGACGTTGATACCAAGTAGCTCAAGCCATAACCACAAAGCTAGGATCTTCTGTGCGAACGCCGGTGCTCGGGTTGCGAGCATGTCGAACAGACGGCGCTCTTGTTTGTGGAACACGAGAACGTCTCTGACGGATGCCATGAGATGATCCCTTGATTGAGAGGAACAGCTTGCTGCTGGTGATTAATTGTGGTGGTGCGATGCATGGCATGGGCTTCGTTCAGTCCAATTTAAAGTGCTCTGTGGGATGCTTTGGTGTCTCTTGGGAGGAGACGAAGCGCCCTTTGGAAAGAGAAGAGAAAGGAAACTATATATGGACGAGAAGGAGCGACTGTTAGAAGTTTTGCATTGTTTCTTCTCTCTCGCCCGATCCGTTGCTACGCGCCATTTCAAAGAATCCGAGTGTAAGAAATGACATTACGATTCCATTCATCCATAGAGATAACGTTCTTAGGGCGGCAAATTTCAAAGAATGCATCCGCTCGCAAGTTTCAGACCGTTCTCGAAGGGTCGTTCAAGCTTCCAAATCCCACTATATAATGAGATCAATCCTACTTTTCTACTCAATAAACTGGGGAAAGTAATTAATTCACTTCCTCTCCTTTTAATTCCCATCAGAAAAAAAACAAAAAATCCTATATAAAAATATATATGAAGGATGTAGTCTGGTTACGTTATGAGATTATTTTTCTTTCTTTAGTTATATTGGTTGTTTCGGAATGGGAGTATCGGAAAATGACATTATATATGAAGGAAGTAGTCTGGTTTCTTTCTTTAGTTAGATATGTCGTTGTTCCCCCGTGCTTTTGGAATGGAAGAAAGGAGTGAATGGGTTCTTCGTGAGTCTGCTTTGCTGGGTTAGTGATAGGCTTTTTGATTTGAGCTTGGTCCCGAGATTGGCCTGTCAACTTCATGATGCGAACCGGGTCCTGGGATATTTCGGTGCCACAATGACTTAAATTATGGGCTTCTGTGGGCTGGGTTTCCTCTGGCTTACGTGGACCATTCATGTCTCTTTCGGAGCTGAGAGGGACATAACTTGAAATTGACTCACTCAAATATGATACAGATTACATTTGGTTCGAACTCAATCTAATCAATGACTCAGCCAAACTTACCACGAACGGATTTCACATTATGGATTCAATCATCGGATTAGGCATTTTCTTAATTTTATTCACTTTCATAAGATAATCCTTCTTCCATATCTAGGGCAACCATGTGCACTACACATGCATAATAACTAGCTGCTTTAAATATAGGGAGGTTGGGCCTGTTCATGTGAAATGCAAACCCATGCACTTGTACTTATATAACTAGATATAAATTGACTAGATATAAGTTGACGACGTTAAGAGATGCTAGCCACTTCCTTCTCAGAGAACAGTACATGAGACTTCCACACCATACGGCTCTACGTCGAGCTTTCGACATCGGCCCTTATTATTAAACTACTATGCTTTGCTTGTTTTTTCCATCTTAACCTTCGAATCTTTTGCTTCTTATATGGTAGCAATGAGTAGTCACCCTCATAGCGGTGGCTAGACGAGGCGCTTCAATACCTTAGGCACTTCATAAATAATGCCAACCAGAAGAATTGGGTAAGTTTGCTGGACCTTGCTCGACGATTAAAATTATACAAATGCCAGTTCATTTATGCTCACTGAACAGGGGCTTTGACAGCTCACCTCAGGAATTGTTTGGTGGAAAGTATGAACACAAAAGCTGGTGTTGAACGACAATCCTTGGATCTCAAAGCATGTGCCGTACGGCTGTTAGATTTCTGCCGGGACAAAAGGTAATCGCAGTGACAAAAAACGTGCGCTGCTGGAAGCATATGGTTCTCGTTCCACCTTTGCGTGCCCATATGGAACGGGTTGGTAAACCACGAGGGAACTGCCAGCTTTCGTACTTGTTTAGGTGAAGGCTCACACCCTTTTGCAAGATAAAAAAAAGAAGCATGGAGTACGTGGAGAATTGAAAGCTTAATTAATAAGAATATTTAGATCCGCGTTAGGTAACAGGTAATATGAATTGCCATAGAGCGATGAAGAATATACCTTCGCTAGAGACGGACAATGCAGCTAATTGAGTAATCTCATTCGCAACTCACCATATATACTAGAGGATTTATTTGGGCTGGCACCGATGAGGAACCCACGCTTTGTGTCATTTATTTGTTTTTTTTGATTCGGTTGGCCTTATCCATGCACGACATGTGTGAGCATAGATACACTCTCACTATCACAATATACTTCCAGATTTCTGGAGGGGAGCATCATATCGGACAAATACCTGCAGCATTGTTAATTGGAATAAAAAGATGACCTTCTCCAGACCTATCATGCCTTGATATCTGCATCTAATGCAATACTTGAAGCACTGCAAGCGGAAGATGACGCTGGGCAAGTTGTTTCGGAATCCTTGATAATTAAAATGTTGTACAGCAATTGCCTCAATTTCTGTTTTCCTATCTGCCATAATTTCTCTATTTCCCCTTCGCAGGAAGAGGGTGTCATCAGATCATAAATTTTGATGTATGTTGATACCACAAGGACCATTTGGTTACTTCCTCTACCTGATTTCGCAAATTTAAGAAAGTATATTTGGAGGCATAATTAGGTGTCTGAGGATAAAACAATCAGTTGCAGCTAAATATATCCCAAATTTCCAATTCTGTGCCATAGAGTTGGCATACAAGAATTGTTGGAAAAATGTAATTAAGAAATAATAATATTGCAAACTTTTTTTTTTAAATTAAATGAGATATCATTCACTAAGCAATAATAACCTCTGCAACCTAACTCAAGGGGGGAGGTAGCATTTGTGTGGCCGGCAGGTGGACTACGAAATGGAAGAGGCATCATATGTAGAGGCTGCTGGAGGCAAATGGGACATGGGGATTTGATGGCGATGATGGAGTACCTAGCAGATCCGATGGTGTACGTTAACTACCTCGGGGCAGTGGGCCTCCAGGGGCTGCAAGTAGAGGTGGTGCTTTGGGAGGAAGCACCCCAATGGGGTTAGCATTGAGTATGGGGAGCTTTGAACCGACGTCCTTGGAGGTGGCGGAGGAGAAGAGACCGGAGATGGAGTGGTGGCCGCAGAACTAGGTGAGGGCGAAGATGGAGTGGGGTGGAGGACGGAGGGAGCCGTGGTTGCAAGCGGAGACGGAGTTGAAGCCATAGGAGTTGGGCAATCTTGGCGCGGAGGTGGTCGTCGACGTCGCTCTCTCTTCCCTCTCAACTTTCGCCGGATGTCCTGGATGGCGAGTGCACCGGTAGCACCAGAGTCGTCATCTCGAGCGCCGTAACTTGGCTGCTTGGGGAGGAGCCAAAATATTTTTTTTATTTTGAAAAATTTAATAAAAACTCTGGAAATTAATCCTGGGGCAGCAAAATGTTCACGTGATGGCAATATACTGATAAAAAAACTGCCAACGGTTTTTTTTTTTTGGTAAATACGGCAATTTATATAGCTTTAACTTGAATACATTCTGCCGAATTGCGAGAAAGTAAAGCATACAAAGGAGAGGGAATGTCTCCTGTAGATGTCCATAGAAAATTTCCAGAGTGTCAGGCGACGAAGGAGGCAACCCAGTCTGCTGTCTTGTTCGTCTTTCAGAACATATGTGCTACCAGCAAGCCACCCATCTTCCGGACCAGCTTACGAGTCTTTCTGATGAGAGGGTGGCCATCACCATATCTATCCACATCTCGGATCCAGTCAAGCACCACGGAAGAATTCCTTCAAGATACACTCTCTCGGCTCCAAGAGACCTCCTCGCATATGACAGCCTCTCCCATGCGGCCCAAAGCTTTGCTCCTACAATAGTGATCCCAGGCGTGCGCCAACCTCCAGCTGCTACCAATCTGCCAGCGTTTGAAACTCGTACTTGGATGTGTGGTTCTTGACTTAAATACCTATATGGAAGTGGCTTGCAAAATATTCCTGTACATGAAAAAGATAGTTATCTTGGCTAACTCTTCTTCCAGAATTCTAAATAATATTTCCTACTCCGAATCCCTTACTTGGTCATGGCATCAACAGAATTTAATAATCTGGTGGACTCTTAGGGAGTGGTGAGGTCAATTTCTTACACGACACCTAAACTTACAAGACGATTTAGTATGAAATGGACCATTTAGAAGTCTTTCTTTGATAGACAGTGCCATAGCTTGATGTGTAGGATTTGGTCAGCAGAAAAATAAAAAAATATTTTTTATTTGGTTGGAATTTTTGAAGAAAAAAAAAAGTATTTTTATGAAAATAAGAAACAAGAGTCCATGAAGGATATGAAAAAACATACAACTTTCCTATAAAAATAGGTGCTCAGCCACTCTGTAACGTGTTATTTTCTCCTAATTAACCAAATATGCTAAAATATTCCAGTGAAATTTATTTTTTTTCCGCGAACAAAACGAGTCCTTGAGGATAGCCGTGGAGCACGAGGACAATGTGGTGCTGAATAACAAAAAATTGGCATTGTAGACAGGTAAATGGTAAATGTTCAATACAACATTTGTTCAGAAGATCTCATGGTCCCCCTGTACTTTAGAATTATTTGAGGAGTATACAGTATTTGTTCCATGCTGACTGGATGAGGAGTACCTACTTTAGTACTGCTATCCCTTGGTGTTGATTGCTCCACTTGTAACAATAATTTGAGAGGCAGGTAGTGCATGGTTTTCTCCTTGACTGTCTGTAATGTGATTATTGGATAGCAGTTGAGGGGACCCTGTTAAACTCAGTGGCTAAATATCATAGATTCTCTCTAATTGGAGGTTGCTGATCTTTCAACAACTTTTCTAAGCTACCAGGCAATGCTTGTTGTGTTCTCTGTTCCACCTAATGCTAAATCCTGGGCAAGATGGCATTCTAGAAAGTGAACTTAGGCTCCAATCTGAAGAAGCTGCACTTTGGTGCTTTTTTTTTTATTCTTCTTAGAGAAAGGACATTCTAGAAAGCAAACTCAGCCTGATCATAGATCTTTAGATTAACTCTATCAGATTAGTTCTTCATGCTTCAGCCCGCAAACTTGGAACTTGGAGTAACTTGGTTTCCTATGGCAAGCTAGATAATTTTTTCCTTTTTTCTTCCGAAAGAAATTAATTTATAATTTAATCTGATGAATTATTTATCTAAAAAAATGATTGTAGAGAAAAAATAAATTTTACTGCATTTGGTTAATAAAAATATACTTTTAAAAATAGCATCAGAAAAAAAAAAATAAAGATACCAGCCAACCAACCGCCATGGCTGTTTTTAATTTAAAACAAAAGTTGGTTTCTTTTATTTTGAAAATATCCAAATTTTATCTCTGATTTTGGATGTTGGAAAATAAATGCGCAAGGGATGGTTGAAACTAGGGCATAGCATGGGTTGGTTCCTAGGGCACAAGCTTGGAACAATTCTTGTGAAACTTCGAGCGCTATATTGAAGTGTGATGCCGGAATCAGTGTGAACCGCTCAGTTAAATCATTCAACATGAATATGAAAACCCATGTGCATCGCATCCCACCATATGAACCTAACATGCATCCATTTTGTTGATTCATGAAACAAGGAATCCCATGCACTGCATGGAAATCAATTGAACCATGCATGTGTCCAAAAGAAACATGGCAGTCACATTTTTCTCCCGGCAGATTTGTTTTCAAGAAGACTTTTCCAGTAATTTCTGGCTTAATCTTATGAATTTCCTACAATCTAAGCCCCGGACATGGGCACCTTAGATTCAATGGGATCCATAAAAGGTGGCCGGCCTTGCACTTAATGCCCCGAGCCAAATATTTGTGGGCATGTAATTAACTAGATTTGTCGATCCTACAACAAAGATTAAACACCTAACTCTTCTTGAAAGATTGAATACCTGCCAGTGATTATTAATTTCCAAATATATATGATCGATGCCCGACAAGAACAAATACTGGAGACCAAACAATTGTGGCTTTCACCGCCCCGAATTTGACCATGAGAGGTACAGGAGAGCAGTACTCCAATAATTGAAGAGAAAGAGAGAGAGAGAGAGGGGAGACAGAGAAGGCCCCTCTTTTTCAGTCCTATGTATTGCTCCATCCGCCCATGTTTTTTGTTTATTGGCCAAACGAACATGAGACCCTACTGGTTCGAACTATGAGACAAAGCAGTCCTCCCATCTATGGAGGGACTCTCACTCTCTTTCTTTCTCTTACTTTTGTTATTATTTTTTTTTAAAGAAGACCTCTCGGAATCAAAGGTACAACAAGAGTCAAGAGGACATGGTCACACATGTCGTTGTCCTCCTATCGTCAATAGTGCACCCTTCCCCTTGGTCCAAACCATACGGGCGGCCGCTGGGTCTTGGCTTGGCCAACTTGTGGTTCGCATGGATTTGAAGTTGTGATGGGAAAAGAAGACAACAGCATGTCAACACATGAGTAATACCTATTTGCATGGAACTATGATTAGTGAGAGGCTGCTGCAGGTTGGTGCCTGAATGGATCCATCTAGTGTAACTACAAAGGTCGAGCTCTTTGCCTGCAGGAAATTCAGGGAATTATCCTGCAGAAAAGTGGAAAAAATTCTATGGGATCCTTTGCCTTAAAAAGTTCTAGGGAGGTTGTTGGTTCTCTATAAACCCATAATTGTAACACAATCATCAGGAAAATTTTCACTTCTCTCATGTTAGAGTAAGTGGCTCATATTTGAGTGGTACACTGGTACTCTAAAAAGACAGGCAGATGCTGAAGCGAAGCGGAGTGGAGTGAAGGGAGCGTAAGCGCACTGAACAGAAATATATGTATCGGGCTAGGGTTAGCATAAATATGTTGTGACCCTTATTATTTTGCACATAGTGAAAAATACGGCCGCTTCGCTCCCGTAGATGTAGGTGTTAGAACCATTACTCTCGTCGGATGACTCCTCCTCTCAGCAGACTTCCAACGGCTAGTGAGCAGTTCCTCCCAACCTCCCAACGGCTCAGCAGCTTCGAGGTTCTCCCCTTCACGTGGCTACTCACTGGATTATTCTTCCCATGAGTTGTCTGAGGAGTATTCCCACGAGCAGCTTCTTCCAGTTATAACAATATTCTGTTGTAACAGTAGTTTGTTTTTAAACTGTTTCTCTTTCTGAAACACTAAAGCTTTCTCTCTCTGAAACTCTATATATTTGAATGAACAGTGTAAGGTTTGGTGAGTTAGCCAAACTAGTTATTCAACTGTCCTATTATTTCTTACATGGTATCAGAGCTAAAAAGCTCACGCTTGATCCTGGTATAAGCTTCCATACTTCTCACAAATGGCTGCCTCAGAAACCACTTCTTCCTTCACCCCACGAGATTCCTCTCTACCATTTCTCATGCCCAATATTGCACAGCTTATCTCTGTAAAACTGGATGGCTCCAATTATCTTGTTTGGAGATCTCAGTTCCTACCGGTGCTTAGAAGCCATGATTTGTTGGGTATTGTGGATGGCTCTGAAGCATGTCCTCCCAGCATTCTTCCTGATGGCTCATCAAATCCGGCGTTTATAGTATGGAATAGGAAGGACCAATGCTTACTGAGTTGGTTCCTGTCTTCACTTTCAGAAAAACTTATCTCTACCGTTTATGGCTTGGATACTTCCAGGCAGGTATGGGGTGCTCTCGCAACCCGTTTTTCTTCTCAATCTAGATCTCGCCTTGCCCATATCCGGCGTCAACTTCAAACTCTTTCTCAAACCAACAAAGGTTGCATGGAGTACCTTGAATACGCCAAGTCTTTGGCAGATCAACTTGCTGCTGCTGGAAAACCAGTAGATGATCAAGATCTGATCTCATATGTTCTTGGTGGTCTGCATCCAACATTTAATCCGTTTGTGACTTCCTTCAACTTTGCCTCCCGAGACAAAGACTTTTCATTGGAAGATTTTCAAGCTGAGCTGTTGAGTTATGAGTCCATGCTTGATATTCAGAATGTCTCTCTTCATTCTGATAATGCTCAGTTTGCCATGGCAGCTATGAAATCAAAGCCTTCAAATTTCATAAGAAAGCCAAAACCTCAGAACAATATCACTCGGCTACAACAACAAACTCCAACTGGAGGTCCCACCAATCGCTCACCAAAGTTTGCATCTCGACTCAATGTAAACATGAATACTACAACTCCTGTATGCCAGATTTGCAACAAACCACGGCACACTGCAATTGATTGCTACCACAGGTTTGATTACTCCTATCAAGGTCGCCTTCCACCATCTGATCTTGCAGCAATGGTCGCTGAGGCTAATTCTGCTTATGAACATCAAGTCTGGTATGCAGACAGTGGGGCGAATGCACATATTACCCCTGAGGCTTCTAATCTCATACACCAACAGCAGGTTCAAGAAGGTGATACTGTCACTGTGGGAAATGGCTCAGGTTTGCCAATAACAAGCATTGGTTCCTCCTTCCTTCACGTTGGACATTCCATATTTAATTTGTCTAACGTTTTACATTGTCCTACTGCTTCTACAAACCTACTGTCAATCAACAAATTTTGCCTAGACAATGATTGTTATTTTGTACTCACTGAGTGTGATTTTACTGTGAAGGAGAATCAAACAAACCGAACACTACTCCATGGACAGGTTGAGAATGGACTCTACCCAGTTGCTGATCAAAAGAGCTCTCAAAACAAGATAACATGCTTCACTGCCAATTTAGGTGTCAGTTCATCCCTTGATACTTGGCATTCACGGTTAGGACATCCCTCCAACAGTGTTCTAGAACATCTGCTGCGTCTCAAACTTCTTTCTGTCAATAAATCTTCTAAGCATTTGGGGTTTTGTTCTTCCTGTCAACTTGGCAAAGGGAAGCATCTACCCTTTACCGATTCTACACGACAGTCCACAGTCCCTTTAGCTCTTATTCACTCAGATGTTTGGACCTCCCCAGTACCATCAGTGAGTGGCTGTCGGTTTTATGTCATATTTGTTGATGATTTTTCTCGTTTCTCCTGGTTGTATCCTCTTCGTCATAAGTCTGATGTATTTCCTACTTTTGTGAAATTCAAAACTCTTGTCGAAAACTTATTCTCTTGTTGCATCAAACAGTTGCAAACTGATAATGGTGGCGAGTTTTTGTCTACCCAGTTTACTGGGTTCTTAGCTCATCATGGCATTTACCATCGCTTAACTTGTCCATATACATCCCAGCAAAATGGGATTGCTGAACGCAAACATCGCCACATTCAAGAAATGGGTCTTACTCTGTTAGCTCAATCACATCTTTCACCACAATATTGGGTAGATGCCTTTCAAACCGCAGTGTTTTTAATCAATCGTTTACCTACCAAAGTCTTACACCATACCACTCCTTATTTTTTGCTTTTTCGGCAGCTTCCGAAGTATTCTGATTTACGAATCTTTGGCTGTTCTTGCTATCCTCTCTTACGACCTTATAACGCCCACAAGTTAGCATTTCGAAGCAAACGCTGTGTCTTTTTAGGTTACTCTAGCAATCATCGTGGTTATCGTTGTCTTGATCTTCTTACTGGTCGCGTGTTTGTCTCTCGTCATGTTATCTTTGATGAGCATTCTTTTCCAGCATCAGTGGTGGATCTGCACTCAGCCAACCCACGGAGCTTGCTTCCTACTAGTAATCTTCTTATTCCCAACCACGTGGTACATCCTGCTACTTCTCCTTCTACTTCCCCAACTCTTTCACTGGTAGATATTTCCCTCCCTCCACATTCACCCACCTCTGGTCCAGATTGTTTGTTACAAGGGGCTTCTACTCCTCCGGCTGATACCAACTTTTATTCTCCACCTACCACCAGACCAGACTCATTACTCTCTACTTCACTCAATACCTCTTCTGATCTCCCACTTCGCCACACCATGGTAACCCGCTCTCAAACCGGCAACTCCAAACCCAAACAATTCCCAGATTACAAAGTCTTTCATTCCACCCGTTATCCCTTACATGCTCTCTCTACTGTCCATGATTCTGAACCCACATGCTTTACAAAGGCAGTTTCTCATCCTCAATGGCGCGCTGCTATGGGTATGGAGATTGATGCTTTACTGCAAAATGGCACTTGGTCCTTATGTCCACGGCCTACAGATCATCGCATTGTTCGAAACAAATGGGTGTACAAAATAAAGCGACGCCCTGATGGATCTGTGGAGAGATTTAAAGCCCGGTTAGTTGCCAAGGGCTTTGACCAGCTGGATGGAGTTGATTATCATGAGACTTTCAGTCCGGTCATCAAACCATCCACCATTCGGCTTATCTTGGCTCTTGCTGTTTCTTTTAATTGGCCAATTCGCCAATTGGATGTCTCCAATGCCTTTCTTCATGGTGTTTTGGATGAGGAGGTATACATGGAGCAACCGAGGGGATTTGTTGATTCCTCCCATCCAGACTTTGTCTGTCGTTTGCACAAATCCCTTTATGGCCTTAAACAAGCTCCCCGGGCCTGGTTCAGAAAGCTTTCTCAACAGCTACTAGCATTTGGGTTTACTGAATCCTCTGTGGACTACTCCCTCTTTACTCTTCATTCTATGGGGTTTTCTCTTTTTGTGTTAGTTTACGTTGATGACATCCTTGTCACCGGTTCTGATTCTGGTGCCATTATGAATTTACTTACTTACTTACAATCCTGCTTTCCTCTAAAGGATCTTGGGACTTTAAGCTACTTTTTGGGTGTTGAAGCTTCACGAACTTCCACCATGTTACATCTGAAACAATCCAAGTATATCTTTGATCTGCTGCTCCGATCCAAGATGGAAGGTGCTAAGCCTTTGTCTTCTCCGCTCGCATCTGGTCAGAAGCTTTCTGCTCTTGATGGTGATTTGTTATCTGATCCTACTGAGTATCGTCAGATCGTTGGTGCATTACAATACTGCACCATCACCCGTCCAGACATCTCCTTTGCAGTCAACCAGCTCTGCCAGTTTATGCATGCTCCAAGAACACCACATTGGGTTGCTACCAAACGTGTTCTTCGTTACCTCAAAGGCACCATTGACTTTGGTTTACTATATTCACCTTCATCTGTCACTTTACATGCTTACAGTGACTCTGACTGGGCTGGCAATCCTGATGATCGACGTTCCACCAGTGGCTATGGCATTTTTCTTGGTCAGAATCTTGTCTCCTGGAGCGCTAAGAAGCAATCTGTGGTGTCTCGATCCAGCACGGAGGCGGAGTATAGGTCCATGGCTCTTGCTACGGCTGAGCTTTACTGGATCAGGATGTTGCTTCATGAGTTTCGAATTTCCTTGCCATCCCCTCCTACTTTATGGTGTGACAACATCGGTGCACTAGCTCTGGCATCCAATCCGGTTTTCCATGCTAGGACCAAACATATAGAAGTTGATTATCATTTCATCCGAGAAAAGGTTGTGAACAAAGACATTGATGTTCACTACATTGCCACTCAAGATCAGGTGGCTGATATTTTTACAAAAGGTCTTTCAGCTTCTCGGTTCGGTCTCTTGCGATCCAAACTGATGGTTTGTCCCCTCCCATCAGTTTGCCGGGGGGTGTTAGAACCATTACTCTCGTCGGATGACTCCTCCTCTCAGCAGACTTCCAACGGCTAGTGAGCAGTTCCTCCCAACCTCCCAACGGCTCAGCAGCTTCGAGGTTCTCCCCTTCACGTGGCTACTCACTGGATTATTCTTCCCATGAGTTGTCTGAGGAGTATTCCCACGAGCAGCTTCTTCCAGTTATAACAATATTCTGTTGTAACAGTAGTTTGTTTTTAAACTGTTTCTCTTTCTGAAACACTAAAGCTTTCTCTCTCTGAAACTCTATATATTTGAATGAACAGTGTAAGGTTTGGTGAGTTAGCCAAACTAGTTATTCAACTGTCCTATTATTTCTTACAGTAGGCACACTGCCGAACCACATAAAATTTCTGTGTCGATTTCTCTTGCTGGCTCTATCTTTTTATTCTTCGTACTATTCACCATTGATATCGCGCTTAACTTAACATCTTGGAATGGATTTGATCGCAAGGTGGTTCGACTTGGTAAGCTCTAGGAGCTTTGCATAATTCTGCTAGGAGGATTTCCTTGTATAAATTTTTATCATGTTACCTCGTGCAATTTTCCTATGTACAGATAAAAATTATGATACTAGTTCTGGAATGAGAAGCTAGAGAGCAGATGAGCATTTTACTCATCCGCCTTCGCCTTGCTAGCTTTTGGGTGCAAATTTATGGATATGCAAGTTCTGTTGAAAGCTTTAATTAGCCATATGAACAACGGCACTTGTTGGAATAATGAAACAAGAAATCACATCTTGCCATCATTGCCCTATTAATACTGAGAGATAAGTAATTCAACTCATTCACATACGGATCATGAATATTTGGAATTTTTAATAGAAGGGCCTGAGAATGGTTTTCTGCTCCTATTCCCACATTCCAGCCTGAGGCTAAACCTGATGCACAAGATGAAATCTAAACTTAAGGTATGTTCGAGTAAAATCAAGTTTCCGTACATTTGTATGCTAACAATCAAACCCCAAATAAAAGTTAAGACATATCAACACTCTCCCAAGTTGTAGCTATCTTGTGTTGGGTCAGAGCTTTGACATCTATCATTCTAAATTCAAATCAAAAATACATCTATCATTCTAAATCTTGGTTTAGTTATCTTGAGAACTAGTCTAAGAATGGCTGGTAGTGGATTCTTGGGATGTGATTCTCAAAACTAAGTCTGCTGTTTTTTATTTTTTTATTTTTTGATGCAGATTCTCAAAACTAGTCCCTAAACAAAACTTGAGATTATTAAAGTAACAAAATTGATTCGCGGCCAAGTTTTTGTTGAACATGGTCAAATATGAAAATTGTATGTGATTACGGTCAATCATCGCCAATTACAGTAAAAGATATTGTGTTATTAACTAAATACGGCCACTTTTAACCCATGAGAAGTGATTTTGGATTGCTGAAAAAACTTAATTTATGTCTTGAATGTGAGAGGCAAATATGTAAGCTGAACTAATTTTTTGACCTGCAGTAGATTCTAAATGCTTGGAAGGACCATAACTGAGTAACAAGGCTTTTCCCCCCTATGGGCTCGTTTGGTTCGCGGGAAAAGAAAAGGAAAAAGTGTGGTCAATGGAAAAATAATGAGATGCCTCTTGTTTGGTTGGAGTTTTCAAAAAAGAGAGATGAAAAAGTTATATTTCTATAGGAATATGATTTCCACGTTTTATGGAACAGTTACTTTTCCGTGAGCCGAGAAAAATACTTCTTAGAAATCTGTTTCCCAAGAATCTGCTTCCCATAAATTATATTCCTAGGAGATAAAATGCTTCTCGCGAACCAAACAAGCCCTATATTCTAAATGCTCAGAAGTAGATCACTTATCTAACTTGAATGCCTTTCAGGTCTCATTATATGCAATCAAAAGAGAAACTATGGAGAAAGTATGTTAAAGGGGCAATATTAAGTCAAACCTTTTCTTAGAATCATGCAATGGAACTTAGCGGTTTTGAATCATACGCTTGCCTGGGAGCTTTTCTCTTGCACTTGAAGTAGGTGTACACCCTTTTCTTCCTTTTTTTTTTTTTTAATATTCATAATGGTAGGATTTGAACTTAGGTCATGGCACCTGACACCCGGTGACTCTTATCAATTTAGCTAATTAGCACCCTCAGCAGATACACTCCTTTTTAACTAGCTAGGTTAAATGAGTACATTCACAACCATTGGTTTCCTAGTACAATAACGTTTTGTTTGAAAACAAATTGCATTTAAGTGTTATAAAATTGAACTACTTATAATAGGCAGCGAGCGGTGTAATCGACGGTAAAGAGTTGAGAATCGATTACTCTCCGGGACCCTAGATGCAGGCTTATTATGGGATCAATTAGTAGCATCTTAGTTTGAGACACTACAACAAAAATAAGTTTCTCTGACTTTTAGATGCCAACGCAAGAAGAAAGCGTCGGCAATTTGATCACCGTGCCAAAATTTGTCGGAAAAAATTTAAATTAGACGACGCTTATGAATATAAGCATCACCGTCGGAGGCCAAAGCTAGGCTAGCTAACACGATGTTTTTAGAAACGTCGTCGGAAGTCCCCCTACCATGAGCTAACGCGAGCGCCGGAGGCCAGATTGTGCCAACCCAAACAGAGCGGTCGACCTCGCTAAACCTGTCCCTTCTTGTGCTTGAAGCTGGCGTCGGCCCCCACCGTATTTACTTTCTTCCTTTCATGTCAGTTTTCCTTCTTTATTTTCCTGCTTTCTCGCGTCCTTTTCTTTCCTTTTGGTTCTGTTTTATCAATAACCATGCCTTTCTCTCCTTGTCTTCTGAGGTGAGTTACTGCCTCATTATCTCGTCGTGCATCCGCTTTGGTATGAACAGTTTCATGATTTCCCTTTGGAAATTCCAAGCATATTATTTCATGGTTCTATCCTGCAGCAGCCCGCTGCGGTATTTTAAAACCGTGGGGTAGCCTCCCTGTAGTGTCCTCATCACCTTTTCTTTGGTAGGTGCTACGTTCCTTTCTTCTTATAGACGTCAAAGAAGCAATACATATATTATTCCATAAACTTAAAAAAAAAATAATAAACACAGACTGTAAAATATTCTAGAGGTGCTAGAATACAAAAATATCTTGCAATGCATTATTAAATAATGCAGGTCTCTCGGTTTATATATATATATATATATATTCATCTTGATTTCTATGATGAACGCATGCTTAATTTGGCGCCTAGAAATCTTCGCAATAAAGCTCTGATGAAAATGTTGGCGTATGAATTTCAAAATTATTTTAGATACAATATATCTACATTGGAAAGTAAACATAATTTTGATGAAACAACTCGGCAGATATTGTTTTGATGTCATAATGATATCGATTCAAGTTATGACGATATTGGACTACCATAAGTTGTTATGTGAATGCCTATATCAACTGTTAAAAGGAAGAACAGTCCATATGGGATAGATTAAGAAATTTTTTTGGTGCTTAAATGCTTGGATTTTTAGATAGAATTTTATATTTGCACTTGTGCTCACGGGCATCACGTCCAGATTTTTAGATAGGATGTTAACATCGACATAGGGTCGTTCATGATGCTGCCAAATTAAGCATCCCATATTACAAACTCTAGCTTAATCCAGCATCTATGACCAGATTAAAGAACATTGCTCAACTTGAAACAGAAAAGGAACATTCTTTAACCATAAGCTTATAATCAATGGAATCTGCTCATATTCCCCTTTGTAAAATGGGCTCCTTCCCCTTGTTTCTTTTGGCTCCCAAAGACAACCCAAAATGAATGAAACATGCATCAAAAGCATACAAGTATCTCATGGTAGACTGGTAGTGGATAAAAGAGGCATATGATGAGCTTCTTTCCAACATAAAGGAAAAGTTAAGTCGGGCTGTAGATTGCTCTTCCCCTTCCTTGGAAAAGAAATGCAAATCCTATGTGAGGCTTTATGTTTTTCTTGTCCTGAACCTCGTCTAACTTTTTCCTAAGGGCTATTAAGTCTATAAGTCAAGCGAAAAAAAAAAGCATCTTTCTTCTCATGATCTAATCATTACCATATTTTTTTTTCCAAATCCAACATAATAGTTAGCTTTCTCTTTTCTAGATTACTAAACAATGTTTTATCCTGCCTACGTTTTACTAGATTTTCCTCCATCGTCTAGCTCAACGGATTCAACTCAAAAGGTTGAATATGAAGTGGATTGTGGAACTTGAGAAATGAATAATAATGACTACTGCTGGTTCTTGTTGTTAATAGCATAATTTGGTTATTATTTTGCAAAGAGATTCTTGAGGAGACCCTTAACTCTGATTGCTCTGGTAGTTTGTTTGGTTCTTCTCTTATCCGTTGTTTTTTTTTCTTCAGATTTTTGCTGTAAACTATACCCCCCCCCCCCCCCCCGGTAATTATCTCCATATAAGCATAAGCATTCAAGTCCTCATCATATATTTTTGCCTTTTTCCGCTGCAATCAATGCACTTTGGTCCCACAAACCCAGTGTTAGCGAGGCTAAAACATGACATTTGGTTGACGATGTGGTACATTAATTACTACATCACCTGCGCGTAATTCGTGCACCGAAGCGGATCGTTACCTTCCTGCGAGCTTCGCTGCTATCGCAAAGGCTTAAATCCGCACATTTGAGAAAAATCTGACCTCTGTGTGTTAACGTCGTGGGTCTTAGTCCTATTTTTTATGGTAGATAAAGATCAATATCTTTTAAATCAAAATTATTTAGCTGGTTTAATAATTTAACAGATCTACTTACAAACCACTACATTTTATTATTTTTTTATATTTTTCTTTCTTACAAATTTTTTATAAATAGTTTCTGTAAACTTTTTTTTTTTTGAATAAAAGCCAGATGGCTTTGCCTCCATCTTAATAATAATAATAATAAAAAGAAAAGAAAGAGGTAGGTAAGGACCTTGGTAACCAAGTTATCACCTATGCTTCTTTCTTGTCTGCTTCTTCTTCGTCCTCTCATGGTTTATAGCATAGAATGCAGCAAACTGTGGCTGGTTACTTCTTAACAAAGGTCATGGCCGGCACCATAATGTGGGCAGATACATGGTCCTATTCATAGTTTAAGGTCATTTATCTCCAAATAGGCCCACCTTAATCTTAGACAAACCCATCAACTTCTACTTGGATTCACCAGCAACAGTGTTTCCTCACTGTTCTCTTTCGGCAATATGCGCTCGACCATCCAAGGCCACCAAAATTATGCACCCCTGCACGTGCATCACGCGTGCCATCCAAATCGAATTTACCCTCTCCGCGATCGCCTGTCCTTCGCTATTAATAAGTAAATAATTTCGACCTGGCTTCTTGACACATAGTTAATTCCAAAAGCCAGCTCCCACCAATGAGGGAGTGACATGTGGTTACAGTGACAGGGAGAGGGACTATGTTGAGAGCTTAGTGTGGTCCATCGCATGCACCGCTCACCTCTTTGGACAATTTGTTCACGAGGTAATAGGGTAAAACTAGGGTAAATGTTAGCCTAATTAATCCACATGAAGATATTATTCTCTGTGCAGAAAGGGAGACCACATATCCTTTTTAATCAATGCAGGCAAGGTCTCGAGTGCAAGAATTTTTGATATGGAGTTTTTTTTTAAATAAATCAGTTAAATTAATCCAATCGCGCATAAATACACCTATAAAAATCAGATATAGATGCTTCTTTAAGCTTTGCAATTAAATAAAGTATTGTGCCCGAGATATTCTCCCAAATATATATATATATATATATATATATATATATATATATATATATATATATATATATAAGAATGAGAAGGGTTTTGAGGGCATCTTCATCACCATGTAATTCCAGTAAAGCATCTATATTCAATGTAAATTGGTTTCCAAATTAAGCAAAGAAAGGCAAATAGATATACAGAATTGAAAGCTTATCATCACCCATGCCTTCACATATTAACACGCAGAAGCTAAGTATATTGATATATATATATATATATCAGACATAACTATCAGTGCCTAATATATGTTGAAGAGGTGACGAAGACCCTGCTTGCCAATAGCTACAGGGATTTACCCTGTGAGATCCTTTGGAGAGCAACTGGAAAAGCTGACAAGCGAAAGATTTCGAAGGATTTTTTGAGACTTGATCTGTGTCTTCTGCAAAGCGACGAGAAACGGTGCCTAATTTTGATAGTTTGGACTGCTGAGGACTGAGATAGAAATGGTGCCAAATGTGGTAATTAAGATCCTTGGCGGTTTCACAATTCCCACAAGAACGGTTCCTCGAGACGGAATCCGTTGGCGTCCTCCTCGGCCGGAGGCAGCCACGTCGACGAGTAGTAGCAGAACTCATCTCTCAGGTCGAGCAGGAGGTCCGGCAGGTCGAAGAGCGCATCGTCGTGATCGCTAGACGGGGTCGCGGGGGAGCGAGAGGCCGCCGGGACCGCCGCGTCCCGGCACGGGCCGCAGTCAGCAAATGCGGCCGCCGCAGCGAGAGCAGCCGCGGCCTGGATGTCCTTGGGGGAGGGCGTGGCCGGTCGGGGGAGCCTGCCGGCCAGCTCGGGGAAATTGAGGTGTGCGGACTGGCCCTTGATCGCGAGGGCAGCAACGTCATGGGCTCGTGCTGCCATCTCGGCCGTGGCGAAGGTCCCAAGCCAGATCCTCGACTTCTTCCTTGGCTCTCGGATTTCCGACACCCATTTGCCCCAATTGCGCATTCGCACGCCGCGGTAGGTCGGATGCTTGCCGTCCTTGCTGCGCTTCTTAGCCTCGCCGCCGCTGCCCGCCTCCGCACCTCGCTTGGAGCCGCTCTTGGTAGCCTTCTTACCGATCTTCGAATCCTGGCCTAATTCTGGCGAGGCATTGGGACAACAAGAGGTGATGGTGGTGGTGAAGCAAAATGAGTTAGAGGAGGAGGAGGAGGAGGAGGAGGAGGAGGAAGTCGTGGTGGTGGTGGTGGTGGTGCAAGAGGAGGAAGGGGAGGAGGTGGTGTTAGCTTCACCACATTCATGGATGGGTGGCTCTTCCATGATGAGGAGGGCCAAAACCTGCAGGGGAGAGGGAATGTGATGTGAGGAGCTTTTATGAGTGCCCAATGAGAGAGGGCAGCTGTGGAGATCAACAGCAAAATAAGAGAACGGGCCCATGCAAAAAGGAGGTGCGAGAAGCTGTGCTATTACACCACGCTGTCTCTGAGTTTCCTCCGCTTGGGAATCCATATTTTACTACTGGCCCCCATGTTCCTTGAGACAAACAAAACAAGTAGAACTAGGATCATTGCATGCAAGATGGTATGTTCCATGTGCCTTTTGACCCTCTTCGAGTCATTGGAATTCTTTGAATGCCCACAACCAAATAATTGAGCTCCCTCATCAACCCCATGGCAAGGAAAACTCAAGCAATAGCAAACAGTCCGCATATGAGCCATGAGTTCGGACATCCGTCGACTCGTGCTTCTGATCTCACCGATGTGGCTACCTCAACTACTACCTTCAGCCGAACAGCTCACCTTAGCTTTTATTAGCACTCGGCGTGCGCGATTAGCAAAGCACTAGAATACCCACCCCCATACTTATTACTTGATGATGAATTATAATTTTCTTAGGGGCTGCGACGCCATGCGATGTGTTTTCTAATCCAATAAGATCTACGGATCTAACTTTTTTCTCGCGCAAAATCTTTTGACCTCGCATTGGCAACTGGAGGACCGACCCGGGGATTTGTTAACATTAAGAATACATTCCTTGCGGGCTACATTAGTTTAAGCTTACTCAATCAAACAAAGAGAGTGCTTCCTTGTGCAATTCAAGGCAGTATTATAATAAGGGGATTGGCTGTTACATTGTCTTATGCGATTCATTATTTAAATCCCTCACATTGACAATAAATACAAGCTATAACTGGAGTGTAGCATATATATTAGGCAAAAGGAGAAGCTTCTTGTCTTATTTAACCACTGGAGATACTATACTACTCTAAAGTCCGCCAAGGAAACCAACCCATCGAGGTGATTTGTGAGAGTGAAAGCAATGGGAGATCATATTTGAGATTCGACACCGGTAAGAAGGTTAAAATAAGCCAAACCACATAAAATGAGAAGTCTAAGCATAAGTAGTTGGTTGCCAAATGGGGCTCTATGAGGGAAGAGTTCTTCGCTGCACTGCCTTTGCTATGTCTCCTTCCATCGTTTACCCCGACGATGCGAGTAGCGATCATGACTCGGAAAAATTAGTCTGAATCTCCTAATGGCAAGAGGATCTAATGACCAATTGATGAAGTACTCTTTGGCTGCATCACCTGTTTTAGATACAAATACGTCACGCTTGACTTGCATGATAGCCATTAATTTAATTTGGCTCGCCGCCTAGAAATGCGTCATCTGGCCCCTTGAACCTTTACTCCCCACATGGGCCTTAATTCCAACTTTAATTAACAATCCACTGCACCTTATTCTCTTAAATAAATCATCCTAGGAGAGCTTTGGCCCCTACCCTTTTCTAATCAAAGTTTGGAAGTGCTTTCTCAGTGCATGCAACAAATAGTCTTGATATGCTATATGATTCATTCACATATTATGAGGACCCATGCGGACATATGTTTAGTTCCACATCGGTTATTCATTGGATAGATATTGGGTACTTATACAGGATCAAAGAATCCAAATAATATCTTTTGAATAGTCTTTTTGGGTGAGATCCTGATTAGTTATAAATGATTTCGAAGTGATCTCGGCCTATAGCCTATGTGGAGTAGGAGACGCTGCGACACAAGTTCATGAAGGCTAACTACGGGCCGATTGTGGTGCTTATGATTAGATTTAAATGGATTGAATCCTTAGCCTGACGAGGACGCCAGGACTTAAACAGAGGGAGTATGTGAGGACCCGTACGGGCGTGTGTTTAGTTCCATATTAGTTATTTGCTAAAGAAATTTTGAGTACTTATATAGGACTAAAAAACTCAAAAAATACCTTTCTGCTAGCTATTTTAGATGAGGTTCTGGGTTGTTACGCATTAAGAGCTGCAACGGGTATTAAGAGACAATAACATGGACTAAATAAATTTGATATTGGGAATACAATGACTAGTCTACATCACGATCTAGCATCTTTTAATAACTCATAGCAAGACTAAAATAATCTCCACCATCACCCTTGCAAGTAGGAAGCTTTTTCAACCATGGAGCACATGAGGCTTCGCATTTATCGAAGATGATGAACGTACGGGCCAACAAATAGTAAAAATGCTAGTAGGAGGTCAGCTCATTGAAGACCAAACTAGTGCAGCATTGTTTGCTTAATAAATTGAAATTGGAATTAATGAACAATCATATTAGTGAGTTCGGTGATTAAATTTCGATAGGAGCAATCGAATGTGATAAAAAGCAGAAATATCTGTCAATCTCGTGTCTATGCTGCAGAATAAGCATTCTCTCTCTACAATCTGTAATAAGTATATTATTACATGTAATCCTAGTTTATATTGTTTTAAGCAAGTATAATGGACTTTTAGTGTAATGGAATGTATGAAATCTGAAAATCCATTATTACTGGCTAAAAATGATATAAAGTAGGATTGCGTATATTTTTTAAATTAATAAAAATAAGTAATAAAATGTCTTAAGTTGTAAAAAGTCCTGAAAACTATGGATCACTAAGCCATCTCTAAATCTCCAAGAAATTTAACTGTTTGTACAAAACACAAATGCTATCAAATAATCAAGCTCCAATATTTCATGACCTCATAGAATCAACAATAGAGCATGCAACAGAGGTGAACAGAAATGGTATATTAAATAGGAGAGTTTGATGATGATATCATGATTGGACTAATTCTGAATTTTGGAAAAATAAATGATATGAGATTGAGGATAACTCCGCCCAATGAAGAATCTTAGCTTGTTCGGTTCTCTTTTGCGAAGAAGGGGAGAAGGGGGAGGGGGAGAGAGATCAGTCCGCTGAAAGAAGTGCAGTCTCAATGCTTCAGCCAACAGACTAAGCAACTATAAATCTCCAGTTTTTCTTACTTATTTGTTATTAGAGTTATTGCATGACTTAATTCGTCAGATCCTTGTTGCTGAACCATCCTATTAACTGATGCTAAAAAATGCGAACTGTGATCTTGCCTTTCAAATAAGTTATCAAAATTCAACACTGGAAGGTACAAATTATTAATTGAATTTTATAATCATTTACTTGTAAAAATATGAATCAGCGAGATTAAGTAATATATCAGCCTACTTATGTATAGAATCTCAGTTCCATCAAAGAGTGAACCACCAAGGACCCAAATAGTCTACACCATTTTTTTTTCTGGCACGCTTTAAGGGCCAGAAGCTAGCCAGCTTTTTTCGTGGTGCTTGAACATAAATTTTATTAGGCGATTAGAAGTGTATCTCTCAAACACATTCAAATCCACCCATGCATGGTTTTGTAGTTAAAAGTCTTCTTACACTGACATGATGCCACATAGGATTAATTGGATGTATGCCTTGATAACAACATCATCGACAGCATTACACCTCAATCAATGCCTTTTGAAATTTGTAGTATGGCCCAACTATTGTTGGCTACGATGTTTCATTCATGTGTGTATGTGTGTGTGTGTGTGTGTGTGAGAGAGAGAGAGAGAGAGAGAGAGAGAGAGAGAGAAAGAGAGAGCTATAACAGTTACCCGAACCTATGAGACATTGGAAGCTTCTCCGATCAGATAGTTTTTACTTCTTTTGCCACTTTGATAATCTAAATGAGCAATCATGCCACCAAACCTGCGCACTTGTTAGATCAATCATCAATGTATTAAAGTCTCAAGTTTGATACCTCCAGTGGTAGTTGGATGGAATTCATTACTAGCAATGTCAGAGACTTTCTTTTCTGATGTCTTGCATGAGAGAGTTGTGCCTTGTTACCATGATAGCAGCTCTGTATGCCTCGCGTGCTCCACCTCAAAAGTCATGGCCATGTCTTCTTGCATGAAACCGGCAACGAGGTCTATCTCACAGAACTGGACAAGAGAAGGCTCTATAGAAACCAAACTGCACCTTCGATACGAAGCATTAATTATTTTTCTTTCTTATGCTAAGAGTACAGAGGGGGCTCACCTTACTCCACTGGCCCTCACCTTATCTTGCCCAAAAGCTTAAACAGCAGCAAGACATGAGATTAAGAAAAAGAAAAAGTAAAAAGAAAAACAGCAAGAAATGCGCTCACCGCTCAGTATATATAGGACTTGCAAATTGTCTTATACCCTCTTTTGATAACTTGTCATTTGTTTTATAGCCTAAAACTTGTTCCAATGATCATATCACTTTGCCTAACAACCAGAACCTAAGGTGAAAATTTCGAGTGAGGTACATCCTAAGTATTAGGATCTAAATAGTTATAGTATGGGTGTGTCTCTTCTTTTTTTAGTTTTCCAAAAATAATACCATTGAGTGTATTTGACGCATTGGAGTAATTAAAAGGGAAGGATAATTCGATGGTTGGTTGTGATCATCTCAAACAGACTTTGGTCGAAATATTTCTTTTACTTCTTTCTCATGGAGGGAAAAATGACAAACTACCATGGAGAATTTACAAAGAAATTGTTAACATGAATAAAAAATGCGAGACAAAATGGAGATAAAAAAAAGAAAATAGTTTTATGAACTATCAAACCATAGATCCCTTTCGGGCTTCTGCCCAGTTCATTCCTCAGAAAAGCCATAGATCTTTTTCCCCTTGCAGTAGTAGATATATGTACAAGATACTGTGTCTGAGCTAGCGACTGAAAGAAAAGTCACAACCTAATGAGGGGACTCATCACTGTTCAAATTCTTAGTAGCACGTTGGCTGATCAGTAGTTTGACACCAAATAACTTCTTGTGCTAAACCATGTGCGTGTTTACTTACCTTTTTGATGGATTCAATCATTCAATCTTGGCTGCAAAGCTTTTCTTGTCCACGTTCTCACCAACTTCAACAGTTTATCCTTTGAAATAGATTTGTTTACATGCACAAAGGTGAGATAAAGTGATTAAGCATCATGCAATCTCGCCTATGCTTTGAGAGACATTGGAAAGCCTCTTTAAGATGGAAGTAGATTCCGATGAGCGTCTTCAATTTGTTTTTGTCGACAAATGACTCTGTATATTTCAGTTCCCGAAACGTAAGTGGTTAAACAAATTCAAAGTTCATTAACTTTTAACCAATATGTGTCCATTCTAATAAGCCTTTTCTTTTCCCATGAAGCTAATTCCATTGGTTGTCCGTAGGTGCAACTGTGCGAGTGTTGGAATGTTATACATGGCATAAAGATGGTTTGAATGTCACACCAAAATTTCAATGGTAAAAGTTGCCTCATCTTCCCTTCAACACACACACACACACACAAAAAAAAAAAAAAAAAACTCTCTCATACGCAGACGCAGACGCACACAAACATACGCAGCTCTTATCTGCCCGTGCATAGCCACAGAAGGAGAAAATTTTTCCTTATTTTTTTTAAGAACGAAAGCTTGAAGGGCTGAAAAAAAAATAAAAAGAACAAAAAACGTCTGGTGAGATCAGTATACTCCTTTTCTGTTCGCAAATAGGTTTTAAAAAAATCAGATTTCTTTTTTGCTTATGGACAATCTTTTCCTCTTAAATCCTTTCACCAGAATCTCTCACTGTTACCGCTCGGGAGAAAAAAAATTATTGTTGCCTCTACTGCCATCGAGGGAGGGATATCAATGTTATGCCACTTCTAGAATCGCCTGCATTGGCACTGTACGTTCTACCAACCTCTACTACTACAATCACCACTGAATTTTACTATTTTATTTAAAAATAAATATTAATAGTAACTAGGAATTTTTTTCTTTTTCTCAAATATATTATTTAATTACTAAACAAAGGACAATGATGCTAGAAGAGAACCGGCATTTGCAAATCGGTACAAAGAATGCCTAGCCTCTTAGGTCTCCTAGAGGACCCCACCTAAATGTTGGACAATAAATGAGGCGACTCAGTCAACAATCCTATTTGCCTCTTGGTAGACATGAGTAGCTCGGAATGTACTGCAATCCCTCGTCAACTTACAGATGTTCTGTAAAAGTAAGTGCCCATCGTCAGTCCTAAGCTGGCCCCAGATCTACTCGATCACCGTGGTAGAATCTCCTTCGAGATGGATGTTATTTGCTCCCAAAACAAGCCTTGCATAAGTAAGGCCTTCCTAGACAACTCTCGGCTCCACTCTAAGGATGGAAGTATCATAAATACGCCAACCCCTAGCCATGATAAGTCTGGAATCGTGATTCCTGATCACAAAACCAGCTCCTCTCCTGCTATCGCTATTGGTCACGCTGTCGTCGAAGTTCACCTTAAGAAAACTTGGAAGTGGGGGCTACCAAAAGATAAAGAACATCCGGTTTGTTGTAAAAGCTGCATGGGAGTTTTAGATGTCCCTTGTCCCAGGTGCAGCATAAGAAAGAGGCTGGGTGATTTCAAAGCATGCAGTAGAGACCTGTCAGCCGCGGTCCTCGGATGTTGCCTTTTGTTTTTGAAGACTCGAGTATTTTTGTCCAGCTAGATGAGGTAGGCCATGTAAGCACACCTAACACCCCAAACAATAGTAGTAGGGCTCCTCATGGATCCCTTTAGGTAATCAAGGAAGGTTTCAACCGGAGACGTGGACAGCATAAAGCTTGAGATAGCCTCGAGCCCTCTCCAAATCAAAACCATCCACAAACATCCAAACAGAACATGGGCAATGGACTCCTTGAACTTTGGACATCCATCACATGCAGGACTAAGCCTCAACCCCTATTTGGTCAGTATGCCCCTAGTCGGCAGACAACTCCATGCTATCTTCTAAATGAATAGAGAAACACGAGAGTGAATGTGAAGCCTCCAGATCCAACCTCCATCCATCCGTAGAGCCACCTCAGCTCTGACCACGTCACAAAGGTCACTAGCTCTCATCTTCGACTTGTCTGTCGATCTTTAGACTCTCTTGTCTCCAACCCCTCAAGTGGGAATCGATAGAGCCAGGACTCTCTCAGCCAACTAAGCCCCGAAGATTTGCTAGATGACACCCTCATTCCACCTTATCTTCCCCAGGATGAACATGTCACAAACCTTGAGGTCGATCAAGGTAGGCCATAGAAAAAACGGGTGCCCCATTATCCATCTATCATCCATCACATCTATCGACTGGCCGTCTCCTATACACCATCTGATGTTAGGGAGCACCAATAGGGTGCGAGCACATATCTCCCTCTAGATGAATGAGCCATGTCACTCAACCTGGAAGTCGGAAACCATAGTCCGCATACCATATTTGACTCTCATCAAGATACTCCATAGATTCTCAAGCTCGAAAAGGTACCTAGCTACATGTCTAGCAACAAGGAGTTCTCTCCTCATGAGCAAGGGATCGAATGAATGCCTAACCCTCCACAGCTAAGAGGCTGACAAACAACCTCCCAAGCCACTAGGTGAACTCCACTTCTGCCCTCCCGTCTGCCCCAGATGAAACTCATGAAGATCTGCTCCAAGTTTTTCAATGGTGCCTTGGGCACATTAGTATTAGATAACAGATAGATCGGACCCAAATTGAGGACAGACCACACTAGAGTGACTCTACCCATCTTAAAAAGTGCGCTCGACTACCACCCCTTGAGCCTTTGCTCGATACCCGTTCAATGGTAGTGCAGTCCGACCTGCAAAGGCGTCTTTCAGTGATAGGCACTCCCATATACCTCCAAGTTCCTTCCTGCTCTCCCACACCTGAGGCTTCCTTAATGATAGACCTAAGCCGCAGCTTGATCTTAGAAGTAAAATAAATGGTTGACTTGGCTAGGTTGACCTGCTGCCTAAATGTTATACATCCTCCAAGATCCTCTTGATCACTCGTGCATCCTGCCTCATAGCCCGAGAGTTAGCACAGAAGCAAAAAAAGAGATGCGAAATTGAGACAGAAGACAGTGTAGGCCTCAAGGACCTGAGTCACAAAAGCTGCCTGGAGGGCTCTAGACAAGGCATTAGCACATATAATGAAGAAAAAGGGAGAAAGTTGACAACCTTGTCGAAGCCCGACCATAGACTTGAAGAAGGGCGTAAGTGTGCTGTTCTCTAGGATAACGAAGGAAGGAGCCTAGATACAACTCATAATCCATCTGATCATACCTCATGAAAACCAAAGCTCTCCAATGAGTGAATCAAAAAATGCCAACTCATGTGATCGTAGGCCCTCTTCATGTCAAGCTTGACTCCCATCAAACTTCTTTGCCATAGGGCTCTCTAGAGATCATATATGAACTCCTGGACAATGAAGATATTATCGGAGATGCTGTGACTCCCAACAAAGGCCTCCTGCTTATGGCTGATGAGCCAAGGTAGGAATTTCCTCAGCCTAGATACTAGGATCTTTATAGTGGCTTTATAGAGGGTGGTACGCAGGCTGATTAGTCTATAGTGACCTGGCTCCATAGTATCCTGCCTCTTTAGGATCAGTGTGATAAAAATCCTCTTTCAGGCCCTAAACATCAAGATCGTCCCAAAAAACTACTAGATAACTGCAATCACCTCCTATCGAATAATAGCCCAATATCTTCTGAAGAAAATTGAAGAAAAATCATTCGGCCCCGAAGCCTTGTCCTCTACCAAAAACTAAATAGTATTCTAAATTTTTCTGGCCGTAATCGGGATGACAAGGGCAATGTTCTCCTCCTCTGACACTCTCTTCATTAATGCTAGCCCGAAAAAGGGGGGAAGGGCTGATTCTCGCCACTCGATGAGCCTTCGGTAGGTCTAGAGCGCCGATCCTCACTGCCAGAGGACTCCTCGGCCAATCTTGCACTCCGGTCACTCATCTTTCACTGTCGCACTCCGGTCACTCATCTTTCACCGCCCATCACCCATTCGACAGAAAAACTCAACCACCACATGGAAATTAAAGCACTCTCCTACCGGTCGCATAAGGCGAGTCCCCTCTCAAACCTTCTATATTTTTCTTTTTTTACCACTTTATGTGTGGTTCTGAAGAAAGATTTTTTATGTTGCAGGTGGAAGTACGGGCGCGATGTGTGCCTGCGAGGCATGGTACATAGATAACCTAAGTTTCTTAAGCTAAACTGCCTACATTTGGCCTTCCAGTCTGAAGAGGGAAGATATTCCTGCCCGTAGTGACTGCAAAATGGACCAATAAATACAGCCGTTAAACATACCCATACGTGGTTAGTCTAATTAGCTCGATCCACCATAATCACATAGTGGAATAGCTACAATGGCCATAACGAATGCCGGCGAACAACATCAATACCTAATCCCCAGCAGTCTTCGTTCGTTCTTCCGTCCAAATCGCCATGCACCGAATTCCCACTAGTTCTACAGAGGGACGGGCTGAGCTCGTACCACAACCCTTGCACCGAATTCCCATTAGTTCTACAGACGGAAGGTACATCCTTCAACGAACTTCCTGTGCTATTCTCTAACCCATAACTCTGCCAAACAACCATAATCGTCTGTATTTCTTTTGACCCACCCAGATGGAAGGGTAATCCACTTCAATTAACTTGTAGAGGAGATTTGAAAAAGAAAAAGAAAATGGGGAAAAGGAACCAAAAGCTACGTATCTGCCACGCGCCTATGATTTAGAGGCTCCATCCCCAGCAGCATCTGTGTCCATGGCTCAAAGCGGCAGCAGGAGCAGAAGTTCATTTGACCAACTTTTCGGTCCCAAAAGAGAACTTGTAGAATATGAATATAAGCATCATCAGCACCTATGTTCATCCGACTTTTTTCCCCAAAAAACTTCCAAGCAAAACGCAGGAATGGTCCGACTTGATGAACCATCTCCGATTTTTAATCTTCCTCCACTTAGACTCATCCTGGGACTCAAGAAATGGTAATTTATTTCAATAGAAAGAGAATGACGACGGGCCATGAGCGAAGAGCGCCACAAATGGTCCCACTCAAGTAGAGGCAGAACCATAAACAATGAATTATTTGACAAGAAAATAAAGGAAGAATGATGCATCCTTCTCGAGGCACAGACCAGCCATGCTTATAGCACATGTATGGCCAGAACGAGTCATATTTAATCAAGGTCTGGAAAGCAATAAAGTTGACATAAGCAACAACCAGTAGCACTCCACGAGAATCACAACAGAAAAGAAGACAATCCATGATTCCAACTACCCCTATGGTTCACAGGTACATTAATACTAAATAGAGAGGAAAGCAGGAGAATATTTAAGTCCCTATGCAGCAAGAAAGAAAAGCCAAGATACCCATATTGCGAGAGAGGATGGCGACCTAAGGGTGAACTTATTGCTGGGCGCACTGCACCCTTGGAGCTGCATCTTCGTCTTCATCATAGGCTTCTTGCTGCTGCTGCTGCTGCTTTCGCCTCATCTCCTCTTCAATATTGACATCATATAGAGTGGTCTCCTCACACTCATCCAGCTCCATGTCCGACAAGCGGTTGCTAGGTCTTGGCGGCAAGAAGGTCTCCAGCGTGCGGCATTGATCGGTAGAGAGCATCCCTGAATCTGGAAATTCAACATTGAATTGGATGTACAGGCGACCCCTCATGAAGGGTCTACCATGATGAGGCATTCCCTCATCATTGATTGCTTTAGATTGACCTGATTGGAGAGCAAAGTTATACAGTGGTTGAAGGAAAATCATCAGCCTAGATCAAACTCATGTTTAAAAGAACTAAAAACATACCAGGCTTAACAACTTCGCCTGGATTTGACTTAATGAGCAGCTGTCTGCCATCAAGATGGGTCAGAGCAAACTGGAAGCCACAGAGTGCCTCGGTCAGACTGAGCGTATGTTCCACGTAAAGATCATCATATTTCCTCTTAAATTTGGGGTGCTCCTTTTGTTGCAGCACAAATACAATATCTCCTGTCACTGTGTCAGGCTACAAACATGCATTTTATATAATTAGGCAACAGAGAGATCTGAAAATTCCGAGAATAGCATGCAAGTTAGATTAACAAACTTTATCCAACAGGCATCAGTGTACAGGAAAAGAAAATCGAAGAGTATAAGAAAATAATACTGACTAGGTTGACATTAGATGTAACAGCATAATGCCCTAGCGAACAGCCAAAAAAAAAAATAGTAGTTTATATTTTTTTTTAAAAAAACATGCTTACAGCTTCATCAGCTTCTCCTTGGAATACAATCTTCTGACTATGTTGCATTCCTTTCTCGACATGCACCTCCAATACTTTCTTCTCCTGGGAAACCTTGTTCCCTTTGCATTGCGGACACTTGTCTTTATCACTGATGACCTCACCTGCATTACAGTATATTTAGGAGATAAAACTGAAGCAAACAATTCTTACTTGCACCAAGAGTATATATATGCCACACCTGAGCCTTTGCATTCAGGACAAGCATGCTGCATCTGTTGAATCATGCCTAGTCCAATCTGTCTAGTTACCGTCCTCACTCCTGTACCTTGACATCCATAACATCTTCCTGATACCCCGCTCTTTGAGCCCTTTCTGTTATGATGAACAAAAAGTACAAATAACTATCGTAAATATTGACTGAAAAACAAATATTAATGAGCACAGTAATGACTATCTTATAAAACTTTTGTATTCAGTTAAATGTGAAATCATGTTTGAAGTATCAAAGCATTAGTATGCCGGGCATGCGTGGTGTGTGCACTTGCTCTGAGTCAAAGAATATAGCACATAGGGACATGAAGAAGTAAATTAAGCATGCACAGGTTGCACCAACTTCCACCCCAGATAAAGTAAATTATTAGCATGCAGCATAAAAAGCGTTAGTATCATCACTATGATGCAGCAAAGAACCTAATGTGCATACAAAATTTCAACATATTCCCCAACCACATGAGCTTACAATCACAAGCAGTAGTTGCACATATACAGCAACAAGTCACATGGCTTCCAAGTTATCTTAAGATATCAAATCTACCACTTGCATGGTGAATTCATTAATCTATTCTAATGAACCTTCTTTAAAGAAGAAGAAGAATTGTTCTGAAATATTAAATTGTAATTTTAAATAATAGAATAATTGATTTGATCCAACCATAAAATTAAATTGCAAATGCAAATTTCAGTGAGTCATTTCATGTTCCCAAATCATGCAAGTGCCAATCCTACCTAATCTGTATCCATTCTTCATTTAGATAATCATAATAGCTGCATCAATTATGGTCCGAATTTCAAACATCTTATATTGTGCTTGAATTCAGATTACTTATCATAATTTCACAGCCAGCCAACTTACATCCTGAACACTATAATCCAAACCTAATAGGATGTACAATTCTTGACTGCCGAGCTATCCGAGCGGCACAGCATCATCATCAGTCGAAAAAACAGTCTTAAAGCATCAAGTGCATGACAAATCAATGTCCCGCCATAATACAGAAGCTCAGGAACAGGATAGAATATAATGATCAGCTTCCAGTTACTAAATAGGCATTAAAGTCTCATATTTATTCATTAATTATATCTCCTACTTTGCATGCTAAACCAGGTGCCACTGCAAAGGTAAATATCTGCTTACACTCAATGTACATTCAGCTAGGGTATATGTCCTCCGATAACACAATAGCCTTTAAATGTTACACATGCACCACTAGTATAGTGCACTGAGACAATCGATGATGTATCATCAACATTATCATAACAAGAGCAAAATATTCAATGCCATTGTTAGTCTATAAAAAAGATAGA
Source organism: Phoenix dactylifera (assembly GCF_051530095.1). Classification (NCBI taxonomy): domain Eukaryota; kingdom Viridiplantae; phylum Streptophyta; class Magnoliopsida; order Arecales; family Arecaceae; genus Phoenix; species Phoenix dactylifera. The sequence goes on from NC_143195.1 coordinate 34,285,252, forward strand.
CATGATCAGGCTAAACACCATGTGATTTCCCATTGTCAAACACCCTCTTTTCTATCTATTATGGCATCCCACTACACCATTTACCTAATATCTTCCATCCCAGTGAGCGCACATATTCCTTTGAAGCTGCTGTTTATCTCATAGCCCATGCAACATCCTTCCTCAATTTATCTTTACATTAATCTCTTATACATTACACTGTCATGTTATTCATCTTCTCTTTGTCTTCATGAATTTTGTATAAACTTCCTTTTTCAAACCAACCTAGCCACAACAGGTCTAATCTCGAAGAACATATATTCCCATTCTACCCAGATTTATCTCTCTTTCACAAGGGGAATATTTCTATTCCATTTAATCATTCCTTGAATTTCTGTAACATTATCTGATTTCTGCTCAATCTCGTCGCATTCCTTTTTCCTACTCCTTGACATAAGAAGAATGCTGTTCTGCCTTTATGGAAATTGAGGATCCAATCTTAACCATGGTACAGGACCTTGACTCCATACATGATATTCATATGATCAGACCATTCCAACAAAGAAACTGTAGCCCAACAGGAAATTCATCTTATTATCTTCACTAGCCTTTTGTAATTACATTTTTTCCATTTCCTTGTGCTTTCCTTCTTGCTGTCCCTAATCTTCATTTCCGCATGGATCTATCATTCTCCAATCCTCTCCTCCCAACTTGTTTCCTTTATAACTAATCCGAACAACTTCATCCTTTGGAAGGGCTTTATTCGCATCTATCTTCACGGTAGAAATACAAGTTACCGAATTAATGGAAGCATTCCTGCCCTCAAGAACTTATTACAAATCATCAAGAAAATGGAAAAATCTTATAATCAAAATTATATACAATCCAGCATATAATAAGTGGACTGTGAAGGATTAAATGCCTGCCAGATGGATCAATGCCACTTCTATAAATGATCAACCTGTCAAGATTGTAAGATTATCTCCATGAGTAGTTGTTGCAGCCTTATAAAGAAAATTGATGCACCTAAAAGTAGACTTCCAAGATTGCATGACAGGGGAACTTTGCAAGGACAAAACTTTATAAAATTATATCTGGACCAAGTTGAAATAAAGTAGTTTTTCAAGGACCTTAATGATAAATGCAATATTTCTCGTGGCCTTGGTTTCTTGCAATCCTTTCAATATTTGATATGCCAAACTTTTGAGACAACAGGTAAGTCCATTTAGGCTCCTCCATTACACGCATACATACACACATGCATGCGTGTGTGCACACACGCACGCACAGAGAGAGAGAGAGAGAGGTCCCTTCTCAATAATTACACAATGTTCACAATACCGACTAGAATCTTCAGCAACAATAAAAAATGGCCAATAGGCATGACAGGAGCAAGGATGAAAGCATCAGCTATGCCAGTTCAAGGCATCACACACCTACCATGCCAGGATTGGACCAGCGCATGGTACAATAATGCATTTTATCTACCATGCCAAGCCAGCACTCTTGCAGTGATAAAACCCTTAAGCAGGAAACATGGGAACCTTCACAGTGGAGAACAGATATCCTAAAATCAGCACAAGCATACTATCCTTACCACCCTAAACTTTCAGGGACCTCAATCTTCAGGTGGAGATGACAAATTGCAAATATATAAATAGTTAGTGTGTGCATATCTTCTTGTTTATATTTGACACATTTTGCATATTTATGGCATAAACAAAGAAAAAGCCTAAAATAACTGAAAAATATTCCTAAAATATAGCAGATTCTAGTCGGAAACTTGTAGATATTCTTTTTCATTCAGCAATAGTAGAAAATGATACAATCTGAAACACTTAATTATATTTCTATCATGTTACAACAAAATATCACTCTGTTTATGTCACATGAAATTTTGCAAGATTATGGGCAACAGTAGCAGCTACTTTCATGGAAAATAGAATAATGACTACCTCATGTTAAAGGAAAGACAAAGAAAGAAGAACAAAATACAATTCAAAGTGAAAAATCCATCTCAGATAACCTTACATGGAAAGGCTGACAGCAATATTAAGAGACTGGACTTAGACAAATATATATTACAAAAATTAATATTTGATAAGTTTGAATCCGATAGAATATACCAGAACAAAGTATTAACAATTAATTTTTACATTGAGTTTGATAATGCTATCACATAATTAAGGGAGTAACATATTGATTCCAAAATATATAAAATTTGTATGAAATATACCCTTTGCACTTTGCACACAGTACATTTCTCGACAATGAAAGCTTCTTGGTTGTTCCATTATACAAGTCTTCCAGGGACACCTTTAGAGAATGAACAACATCTTCACCTCGTCTCTGCCTACGACCTCTTGAGCTGCCACCTTTAGATCAAACATGATACAAAAATACAAATGATTAGCACCATTGCCTGCTTCAAAAAAATAAAAGGCAAAGGAATCTGAGTTTGTGCTTTCACTCACCACCAAAAGCACCACCACCAAAGAATTGCTCGAATATATCAAACGGATTGTGAGAAGTGCCGCCTCCACCCATTCCCTCTTTAAGCGCATCTTCCCCATATTCATCATAGATTTCTCTCTTTTCAGGATCACTGAGAACTTCATATGCTTGAGCCAGCTCCTTAAACTGATATAATAGCAATAAAAGAAAGCAAACGAAAGATAGCAGTGTCAACAAACATCGAGAATACCAGCACCGATATCTAGGGTTCATGATGTGCGAGCCATTATGACTACTAAAACCTAGAACATATTACAATCTCCCATGGATTTAATGGCTCGAAGCTATCAAATAATCATCAATCTCCGAGAGAAAGTAGGGCATAAACTAGAGGAAATCGGCTTACCTTTTCCGGATCTCCACCCTTGTCCGGGTGGTTCTTTATGGCGGCTTTCCTGTAAGCCTTCTTCAGCTCATCCGGGCTCGCATGTTTCGAAACACCGAGAATCTCATAGTACTTGGTGTTATCGCTTCTCCTCGGACCACGTCCAAACATGATTGCCGATCTCTCTCAACCTCTCGATCTCCAACTCCTTTCGAGCCTCTAAATACTAAACAACGAACAATCCCAAATCCATATAAGGAACTTTTCCTCCGAAATTCCGTCAAATCAAGAGATCTACGACAGCAAACAATCCCAAACCCTGAAACCCTTACCCCAAAATCCTTCGCAGAATGCTTTCGAAATAGATTAGGAGAGAATAAAGGGGAAAAACAAAAACTAGATTCAAAACCTGTCGACTTGCCCAGTAGAATCAGAAAAAGAAGATCTTTCCACAGAATTGCTACTCGAGAATCTTATTGAGAGATAGAGAGAGAGGGAAATCATGAAAACATCGGGAAAGATTACCTAAATAGAGATCGGGGACGAAACCCTAGCCCGATTGGAATAGGGAATTGATCGGTGGTCGGTGGACGATGGAGGCGGCGTGAGAATAACAAAGGTAGATGAGGTCTCAGAAGCAATCACGGCCTCACGGGGAGAGGGGGAGAGAATCCGCTGCGGGCGAGACTTAAGTAGGACCCCCGGTCCCAGCGCGGCTGCGGAGTGGAGCGTGCGGTTAGATCGTGGCCGTCCGATGGGACGGATCGGACGGTGGTGTCACCCCAGGGGAGGGTGCTAGGGGGGTTTCCTTGCAGGCCCCTCGGAATCCGTGGGCCGCTGCCTTTCGTTGAACGAGGAGGGCAAACGTAAACGTCAGCCGGCGGTCCGGTGATCCGCGGTATCGGTAAAGTTGGTGACGTGGATGCACAAGAACGGCACAATTATTGTTTTTCTTGTTTTTTTATTTTTTTAATGAATACTCACCCAAATATCGAATTTGCATAAATATTTTTCTAAAATTAATATTTGCATGTATACCCTCGTAAAACACTTATTTTGCTATTTTTTTCTTATTTTTACATATATACCCACGCTTTCAAATACTTTTAGAAAACTAACAATTTATATTAAAATAACTAAAATATTCTTAATAGATAAATATAAAAAAATATTTATAAAGCAGAGATAAAAAATAATTTTAAAATTTTATTTTATTTTTAATTAAAATAAATATGGTTTTTATTATGGGTGAGAACTGTATTAGTAAAAAAAACAGTATTTATGAGGGTTAAAAAATAAATATAAAATTTTTAAAAAATATTTATATAAATTTAAATTTTTTAAAAGGGTATTTATATAATTTTATTCCCTCTCTCTTGAGGGGGAAGGAGGGTAGTTCTAAATACACCCCCCCTATTGCTCAGGACACCCCCCAAAAATTAAAAAAAAAATACCCAAACTAACCTTTAGTGTAATTACCATATTGCCCTTGAAATTTTCTCAGTACACCCCCCTTCCTCCTCCTCCGTTTCGTACTCCGTTCGGCACTGGATCGCCGAACAAAATGCTTCTGTTTGGCTGAACGGTACCGAACAGAAGGCTTCTGTTCGGCGATCCAGTGCCGAACAGAAGGCTTCTGTTCGGCAACCCTCAACCGAACAGAATCCTTCTGTTCGGCGGAGGGGAGGGGAGGAGGGGTAGGAGGGTGGGGAGGAGGCGGCGGAGGGGGGAGGGGTAGGAGGGGTAGTTGGAGGAGGGGGAGGTGGAGGAGGAGGAGGAGGGGGAGGTGGAGGAGAAGGGGGAGGAGGGGTAGGAGGAGGAGGAGGAATGGGAGCAGGGAGGAATAGGGGGTGGAGGAGGAGGCAAAGAAGGGGGAGAAGGCGGAGGGGGATGCAGAGTAAGAGGGGATGGGGATGGGGGGCGGAGGTAGAGGGGTGGAGGAGTAGGAGGAGGGAGGAGAGAGGAGGAGGAGGAGGGTGAATAGGCGGAGGAGGAGGGGAGAGGGATGAGGGGGAGGCAGAGGTGGGCGGGAAGAGGGGGAGGGGGAGGAGGAGGATGAGGAGGGGGGAGGAGGAGGAGGCAGAGGCGGGGCGGAGGAGGAGGGGAGAGGGATGAGGGGGAGGCAGAGGTGGGCGGGAAGAGGGGGAGGAGGAGGATGAGGAGGGGGGAGGAGGAGGAGGCTGAGGCGGGGGGTGGGGAGGTGGGGGGTGGGGAGGGTGGGGGTAATTTAGGAATTTTTAATTTTTTAGGGGTGTCCTTAGCAAATGGGGGGGTGTAGAGAGTATTTAATTTTTTTTTAATTTTTGGGGGGTGTCCTGAGCAATAGGGGGGGTGTATTTAGAACTACCCGGGGAAGGATGGTGGGATGGTGTCGCCCTATGTTGCACACGCACTTTGGTGGTAGCCAAAGCATCTACGATTCCACCAACACTCGTGAAGTATAAAAGAATAAGACCGGGCGTAAACTGTTACGACTGAAAATAGTTTTTTCTTTTATTTTTTGTGTATATAAGGGGGCAAGGGCCCAAACTGCTAAACTCTTACATACCGTACTTCCATAATATTAGATAACAAAATACAACCCAGATCCGAGTAATGGGACAAGTAGCATGTGGAAGAAGATTCTGGTTAAGACTGTTTCCTATTATGAAGATTATTGTAGGAAGTATTTTTGGAAACATCCCTAATTTTAAATTTGTTCATTCTTGTTTCAATTTATTTTTTGGTAAAGATATTGATTCTTTCAAAAGAAATATAAATTGGTACCAACATCCGAGTGAAATATCTAGATATATGTCCTTGTGATTAGAGATGGCAATATATCTGATATGGGTCGATAGGCCATTATCTGCTATGTAATTGAGAACCATCAATCCATGCCCATCCTATCTCGAAAGAAGGTGGGGCAGGTAAGTTGGGTAAGTTAGATGGCCGAGATGGATAAAATTGTAAAAATTAATTTTTTTCATATAAATTAAATAAATAAAAATATAAAAGTAAACCTTAATACTTTATATAATATTAGACAAAATAAGTATCTAAGATATGAAACATAATAAACCAAATTTTCAATAATAATTGAAACACAATTAACAAGAAATATTATTCTTTATAAAATCAAATATCTTTTAAACTAAGAAATGTAATGAACTACAATATATATAATTAAGCATCATGACTTTTAGCCTGTCATGTGCCCAATCTTTCTCACAATTGATCATGATACATTTTCTCCATTATCATTATAATCATCAAGAATGGTTTGAATTATGCTACCTTGTGGCGGTTTAGATAAATTCTAGAATATACGAAGATAAATAAACTCCATGAGTTAATAATATACATAATATAATATATGACTATAATAAAGTAGAGTTATATATATTCAAGTCGAGTGAGTGGAGTGTCTGGGGCAAATGGTGAGGAGAGGATTAGTGAAATTTTAAATATTCGGGTCAGTTTTGGGATGGATTTCACCATTACCCATACGACCGCATCTATCTTGAATCCGCTGCGGGGTTTAAAATCAGAACACACGTATACTCGCCACTAATTCTAAATGGGTTTGATAAAACCCAACTTCTTAGGATCGGGTTGAGTTGAATGCTCTATGGGATGGAGTAAATTACCACCTCTAGACCCATGATTACCAAATGCAAAAAAGAAATATTTGAGTATCCATGAATATGGAATATATGCAAAATACATGTACAAAAGTCTCATTCGTTCCACAAACCTTAGAATAGCTATTGTATGTTTTAATAATTTATAAATACCTCGCTCATGAATCAGATAACACAAGTGAGTTGGTTGTATGTCTTTAACCTATTGAGATTTTTTCTTGCACTATAATTCAAGCTATTAAGTGAGTTGGTTGTAGGAGCTACCACATTTCCATATTTGTTTGTGTTGAATTTTCAATTATTTCCGCTTCAGATATTGTCTATTACTCAAAGTTCCGATTTTTTTTCAGTAGTTTAATAGTTTTTGTCAAGGAAGAGAATGAAATCTAAGACTAGACTAGTTGCATTAAAAGATCCTTTGGCACGGGGACTGAAACTGTGATATTGACATGGAGAGAGGCATAATTTTTCTTTTTTCTTAACCAATAAAAAGGGGGGAAAAAAAGGGAAAGCAGCACTTCATTAAGTCCAATTTTGAATACATATCATTTTTCTATTCGCCACTGAAAGCAGTTTGCATGAAAGCCAATTTGTTTAGCATCTAAAAGGAATTTTTCTTCTTTTTTTTTCACTTTGCTGACTATGGACGTAACCTACTTCCTAGGAGAGTGTTTCTAAAGATTTTAGGGAGTGTTTGGTGATCCAAATCACAGGTAAGCCCGGTGATTTAAGATCACCAAATTTGGTATGCTATGTTTCAGTAATTAAACATTTCTAAGTATCCTCGTGCAACATGTTTGATATTTCACAAAAATCAAAATTGCTTACGTTGTAATACCAACATTACCCCCCGATATATTCTATAAAAGTATATTTATAAATTATATAAAATATATTATAATAAAAAATAATATATTATTTGTATATTAATAATTAATATATTTTGTAAAATATATTTATTATCCCTATAAATTATTAATCCTATAAGATATTAGGCCTTTGATGCCTAATGTCCTTGAGATACAAAACAAGCTGACAATTTAGTGGCATGGTTGAGGGTTGTGCAACTCTGCACCCTTCATGCCAGTCCATACACATGGGCATGCACAAATGTAAATTGAAATGATGAGCACAAAGGTTACAGTCATACAAACCGATGCACAAGGATTGTCTACCATGCCTCCCTTTCTTAAAACCTTGCCCTAGTTTTCTGAACAAACATGTTTCTATTCAAGAAAAGCCTCGAATCTCTTCTCCATTGAATTATTTTTGGCTTCTTTTGTTTCAAAAAAAATGCCAAAGGTTAGATCTGTCTCCGCATTGCCCCTCCTAGGACCCCGAATTGTCAGGATCATAGCTAGGGTAATGTGCGCCTTTTTTTTGTTGTTTCAAGTGCATAAATTTGAAATTCTATTTACACAAAAACATTGTTAAGCACTGAATAGATTATATATCAAGATAACCCCATACTACATGAGCTTCACATGTACTAGATTGATTTGTTAGCTTGTTGCAGTACCAGCAATACGTACATAATTCACACAAACACATGTGTGCTATTGTAATGCCTCACTCCATTGTGCCCTTGTAAGTCCATATAATGGGCTTTAGGATGAAGGTTAATCCAAGTACAAAATAGGTGACATTGATCCTTCTTTAGTACTTCAAGTTCTTTGGAACTCATTATAGAGTAATACTTGCTTCAAATCTGTGGACAACCAAATTCATTATTGTCTTGAGTGTTGATTAACTCTTAACATTGTTGGACTAAGTGGATGTGCTTTGTACTGGAGACAGTGACCAAATGAAGCATGGGAAAATGCAATAAGAAAGACCAGAGGAAGGCCACTGTAATGGAGATTGTTTCTCTAGACAGCAATTAATGTAGAAACAGGGGATGACTTTAGTAGAAGGATCTTGGTGTTGTGGTTGTACTTATCCTCAGGGCTTAAATTAGCTGTCATCACCTTAAAAGGCTGATGCGCTTAGCATAAATCTGGTGCTTTCAAGGTGTAATTCCTCATCTACGTCCCAAAAGCAGCCATTTAGAAGCCCTGTCTTTTGCTTCATGTCCCATGCTTTTTGTTGCCATACAACAAATTTTACTAAGAGTCTGCCTTTAGAGATGTACTCCTCACCTTGATTAGATCTAAGTCCTTCAATTTTCTTTTCAAGAAAAGATTGCGTCAATAGAAGATAGTACCAATTAGCTCTTGCAATGAACTCTCATGTCTTTGAAAAATTCTCTAATTCCTTTCTAACTGTATATATAGATTAATAGCATACTAAAAGAAGTCGCCACCTTTCCTAAATTCTTTCTTGAAATATGTTTTCCCCAAATGAATCCATGAAATCAAAGTGATTCAGAATCTTAGGAGGAAAAAGACTCTATCTTTCTTTTTTTTTTTTTTATTTCTTCTAGAAATGGAATAGGAAGGTGGAAATGCCTATGAAAGGGATGAAATATGTTACAAGGCCTTACTTTGCAAGATCCTATGAATATTTGTTTTTGGACGCTTGCTTCACTATATCTTTTCATTACTTTGAAGATATTTTCAGGATAGTCGAAGTCCTGTAACTAAAAACTTCTCAAAATCCCTAAAATCTTTTTTGAAAAATATTTTCTCCAGTCAGAGCTTAAAATGAAGTGATTTTGAGTTTCACAAGGGAAAAAAAAAAAACTTGATTTATATTTCTTTTTTCTTGAAATGGCATAGGAAGGAGGTAGAGCCTCTGAAGGAATGAAATTGGTTCCTGGAACTTATGAACCTTTTTATGCGCTTACTTCTAGATCTCTTCATTGCTTTGAAAAATATCTTATGGATAGTCTAAGTCCATAAGTAGAAAATCCTCAACTTTCCTGAAGTTTTTTCTGGAAAAAGTTTTTCTCTAATCAATTCTTAAAATTGAAGTGATTCTGAGTGTCAGGAGGCAAAAACTCCGGATTTATATTTCTTTTTTTTTTTTCTATAAATCACTTAGAAAGGTGACAGTAGCCTCCCACAAATCGAAATAATGTTAAGATCTTAATGAACATTTATTTTTGCATGCATGGGGTGAAGACCTTAATTTCCAAAAACCTACAAGCATTTGTTTGCGTGCTTGCTTCATTTGTTTTGAAAAAAATCTTGTGTTGTTGAGGCAAGTTCATTTCTCACTTCTTGATCTCACTCAAGTCTATCATTTTGTCATGGTGGAAATAAATGAGAGGTGAACATGAAAATTGGTGCAATGCTAGACAGAGAAACTAGTTCATGATACCCAAATATGTAACAATTAATGTGGCATAGCCTTTTAAATAGAAGGGTTTCTATGTATTATTTTTGTGGTTACCATCAAACTGCCACATATTTGAGAAACTGAAGTGAGAAACTAATATCAATTCAATAAAAACTAAATCCTCCTCGTGATTTTTTAATAAATTCTTATATTTATATTTATATTCATATTTTAAATTTTTTTTGGCTTATCTTAGAATAATGCTTCCTAGATTAGAAATTTTTAACCATCATATCTTGTCTCATGCTCTTCCTATATCCATCCTCCTTCTAGATTCTATGGTGAAGCCTAAAAAATATTATTCTAAATAGATGAATAATATCTAATTGCCAAAAAATAGATAAATAATATCTATCATGGTATGCATATATAGGTGTAACCTAGTTATTAAATATAGGTTGGTCGGGTTGAAAATCGGTGAATCGAATCTCTGGTTGGTCTGATTTCTTAATGGGACCTAAAATACAATTAGATCGGCCTAAAACCATAGACCATGGTTGACTTTTAGGAAAAATCAATGAACCAGAGTGGGTTAAAACTAGGACTAAGTAAGTTTTGACAATAGAACTTCAGCTAGGATTTAGTTTACGAAAAGTCTCTCAAACACTCCAACAATTATAGGAAAAGTCTCTACAACAATTTCTATCATTAAGATGTTTTATTATTATACTTACTCTATCTTATTACATGAAGCTATTTTAAATAGGTATTATGTAATCAATTATTTTTATAGAAATATGATTTTAATTCCTTTTTCTTTGGTAGAACATGATATATATATATATATAATATAACTTTATTAATTATAAATTTTAAATAATTTTAATATAAACCTGGTCTAACTGACTGATCTGGTGATGGAATCAAATGAGCCGGTAACCTGGACCCAGAGTCCAGTCATGGAAGGATTGATTCTGTTCATAATCAGAATCCTTCCTACTTTTTTTTTTATTGGTCTTTTGACTGTTCATCTATCATTTGTGCGCCGGTGTCTCAGAACTCCAAGCACCAGAGTGCCAGTAGGGTGGTAAATGGTAATGACCGGAAGCTAATGCGGTAAAATATTGTGATTTGCTAATTCTTTTACAGCAAAAAAAAAAAAAAAATGTAGATCCGCAGACTTTCTAGCATGGAATTCCTCGAATCATGGATGTCTTAAGTAGGTTTCTTAAAACCTCAATTCTGTGAAATTCGTGAAATCAGGAAACCGAGCATCGCCTTATCAAGCCCAATTGAATCGGGTCCTTTTTTTTTTTTTTTTTTTTTTGGCTGCAACAGATGATTCATACGATTCTAGTACGGATATATCTAAAAAGGTTAAAAAAACAGTAAGTCTCGGAGTGCTCTACGCAACTCTCTATTTCCAAACAATAGATCTCTCTAGAGTAATCAGCCACATACAAATAAGGTCACTCAATCTGCAGCCCTATTAGCTTCAGCTTGGAAGGCCACATCGCCACTAACTATGGTATGAATATCTCGAAGCAAGGGGTGGCACTCATCCATACCGCTGATATGTTTCTGGATTCAGTCGATCACCGTAACCGAATCATCTTCCAGCATAACTATATACTGAGCATGGCTTAGACCAGCCTATGCCATCTTTATCTTCGCCCCGGACTGAGATGCAGAAGCAGTTTTTTTAAAAAAAAATTTGGCTAAAAGAAAAAAGAAAGAAAAAAGTGACAAGTCCACGCCCCCGCATAGCAGCCTGTACGAGGCCTCATCCCACCGAAAGAATGATCAGAATTTGATCAAGAATTTTGTGGCACGTCAAAATTCAGAACCTTCCCACCCGATGATGGATCATATGTTCACTTTCTAGAAGGTCTTTTTCCTCAGCACCCCCTTTTTTTTGAAACCCACTCCAGTCTGCTCCAAAATTCCCTAAATCCTCTCCCCTCTCAAACCCGCCGTCCGGACGTTCAGAGCGTCGGCGGCGGCGGCGGCGGCGGCGAAGATGGTGAAGGCGATCCGAGTCCACGAGCTCGGCGGCCCCGAGGCTCGCTCTCTCATCTCTCTTTTGATATTATTCTTTAAGTATTTGTTATTGAAATTATGCCATACCATCTGACGCCCTCTTCCCCGTTAATTCGGTGTCTCTACTTCTATTTCCCGATCCCTTTTTTAATCTTGGATAAGAAATTGCTAACCTTTGTTTTTTTTTGGATGGTGAAAAGGTGATGAAATGGGAGGATGTGGAGATTGGGGAACCCAAGGAGGGGGAGATCCGGGTGAAGAACAAAGCGATTGGCGTCAACTTCATCGATGTGTATTTTCGCAAAGGAGTATACAAAGCAGAGATGCCTTTCACTCCCGGTAGATTTTCTTTTACTTATTTTTTTTTTCTTGATGTTTCGGGATGATAAATGATGAAAAAAAAAGAGATTTTTCTGAGGTGATGCCTGCTATGAAACTGCTTGATTAATTGTTTATAAAGAGCAAGATCCGCTATCCGGTACTGTATGCCGTACCGATATGTTATGTACCGTACCGGTACCTTACTAGTAGCTACGATACGTCGGTATGGATCAGTACGGGTCGGTAAGTTTTAGAGTGATTTGCGATGATTTCTCGTTATTCTGCAAGTTTTTCTATAAGAGGATTTAGTTCAAGGTGAAGCATTCTAGAACTGATGCATGGTGATGTTTTTTTGAAATCCGGTAATTGGTGTTTCCAAAAAAGGTGAAGATACAAAAGAGGAAAAGCTTATCCACATAAGAATCCAAGATATCGCATTATGAAATAGGTAGATATTATCTGCATTATGAAATCAGTAGATATTATCCAAGAAGAGAGATGAGCATTTAGTAACATCCAATAGTGGATCAAATTTGTCAAAAATAGCTTACTTTTTCAGCAAAAGAAGGGAAGATCAACATGCAAGGATTGTAAGGTATTGGTTACTAGTTTTAGATTCATACACTCAGTGCAAGAAGAACAATGTTAGTAAATGTCAGTCAAGGCAAATGCATTAACCAAAACAGTTGACAAATGTGCATTAACTTCTAGTAATCAAGAGATCCATGCTTTGTGTAATACTGGATTTAGTTTAGGTTGGTGAATCTTCTAGGGTTGTGAATGTGAAATTTAAATCGGCTAAGACAAGTAAGAGAGCTTCATTTTTTTTGAATGTTCAAAGTTACTTTAACCAAAACAGAGCACATAAAAATGCAACTCAATGTGAAACTAAGCATGCAATAGAATTTCGCTTTAAGAGGTACCAGCCTGCTAGCTTTTGCTATCTTGGCTTGATTAACATATGAGATATGGGTGTCTCAAACAAGATAAATTCAATGTGGACATAGAAGATTTGATTTGTGAGATGTATGCGGTTGTTGAAACTATTGTGACATATCTTACTTGTATGACACAAAATGTTGAGCCATGGAAAGAGATGTGAGCATAATTGAGATGAGGCTTTTAATCTTGGTAAAATTAGAAGGGTAGAGTTAGAATGTTACATAAGTTTTAATGAGGGAAAACTGCCTGAGATGGCTTGCCTTTATGTACTGTAGATTTGGAGGATTTTCTTGAGCGGGGTTTCATGAGTGAGCTTAAAAGTCTAGATTGAGGGGGGACCAAAATATATTCAATGGTAGCTTTAAAGTATACATGAAGTCACTAACCAGTTTTACGGTTCTCAGCCTTGATAGCAATTAGATAACAAAGATTAGTAATATAAGATTCAAAAAGCTGGTTGTATTCTGGTGGGTGTGTGTGTGTGTGTGTGTGTGTGTGTGAGAGAGAGAGAGAGAGAGAGACCAAATTTGAGGGGACTCATACCAAATTTGCTAGAATGTTTATTGATGGCTCCATATATTGGCTGCTTTGTTTTGGGTGATAGTTTATATCATGATTCATGTTGTAACTAGTCTGGCCACCTTGGGTTTCTATTCTTGTGACACTTACTGATTTGATCTCAGCAGATTTTTCTCTTCCGTCTTTTTTATTCCTTATTTAGCTATAAAAGGATAATTTGAGATTAAAATACATATGTACTGCAAGGCAAGCTAGGTAGGTACGCACTCCTCTATGAGATACTATGTATTGATTCTTCTTTAATAAATTGATGCTTGAGTTGAGACTTGATTCTCGCAAAGTCATAAAAGGCTTGAAACTTTATTATTATGTTGAAGTGAAAATTTATGCCAGACATTCTCCACTGGTCTTCCTAACTTTGTCACTAAAGGATGGACACTGTTGATTTTAATGATGTTTATCCAAAATATATAAAAAAAATAAGATTTAGAATTTGCATTTTTTACACTTTGTCATAACTTGGAACAAGAGTTCAATAGGCAAGTATTGATACGATGGCTTCTTGTTTGCTGGTGGTTGCTCTGTTTCCAGTCCTTTTTTGGTTGTGTGATTGTGATCTCACTGGTTATATATTCAGGAATGGAAGCTGTGGGAGTGGTAACTGCCGTAGGCCCTGGGCTTACTGGAAGAAAAGTAGGGGATATTGTTGCTTATGCTGGCAATCCAATGGGTTCTTATGCTGAAGAGCAAATTCTTCCAGCAAGTGTTGCAGTTCCTGTTCCGCCTTCAGTTGATCATAAAGTAGCAGCATCTGTTATGCTGAAGGGCATGACTGCTTATGTTCTACTTCGACAATGCTTCAAGGTTGATTCTGCTCATTTCCGAGTTTCCAGACATTTTGTAATCTCTTGCATAATTATTTGAGTAGTTCTATTTTTTCTCACTTGTGAGCCAACTTAAGGTGGAGTAATTAGGGACTTTGCTGTTCTTGGCTCTATGTTCTTAATGCTACTACTAGTATGAATACCCCTTACATGTTCGGGGGAAGAAAACACACATGCACAAGCACCCATACGTGCTGCTACATGAGATATAGTTTCAATGAACAGCATAAATGTTACTTCTCTAACTGACCACATTAACCTTTTACAAGAAATGACATGACATATTCGATCGATTAGACTTTCTTTTTGTTGGCCTGGCAAAATATGCCACCAATCAATTTCTCCTGTAAGAGCACACGGTCTTAATTGTAATCTACTATGATGTTGATTGAAATCCAAATGGCTCTTGAGATGACTATAAATCTCTTAAATGATTTTACTGGTTTTGCTTTTAACCATCAGTGATATTAAGCTGCATAAGTTTGAGGATCATGTGACAATAGTCATTGATTATCATTCTGTATTGCACTGTTTAAATTAATAGGATCTAATTCTATTTGGATTCCAGGTGAAAGCAGGGCACACTGTTCTTGTTCATGCTGCGGCTGGTGGTGTTGGTTCTCTACTTTGTCAATGGGCAAAGGCCCTAGGTGCCACAGTCATTGGAACTGTTTCAAGTGAAGAGAAAGCAGCTCAAGCAGCTGACGATGGATGCCACCATATCATAATTTACACAAAGGAGGACTTTGTAGCCAAGGTCAATGAGATTACATCTGGCAAAGGAGTTAATGTTGTCTATGATTCTGTTGGAAGAGATACATTCCAGGTAGGGTATACTACCTTTGCTGAAATATTTCTCTTTACAGCTAATGGTCTAATCGCTGTACATATTAGAATTCAGTTCATGCCTTATTTTGACTAATTATGCATGATGAGTAAGGAGAACTGAAATGGCATGTGCTGTTCAGATTGATAAGTAATATTATTTTGCATTTTAAGTACAAATCTTTCCATGAAATTATGTTTCTTCCTTGGGTGCTAGCTGTGACAGTGGTGAAAGAAAATATAAATTGTAAAGCAACGTAATAGCAACTGGAGATTCATTTGAGAGTTCTCTCATATGCAGGGATCCTTGGCATGCTTAATGTCCCGTGGATACATGGTCAGCTTTGGGCAGTCATCAGGAAGACCAGATCCAATTCCACTAAGCGACCTTGTTCCAAAATCTTTGTTCCTCACCAGGCCTAGTCTCATGCATTACACTGCTACCCGCGAAGAGCTTCTGGAAGCTGCTGGGGAGGTCTTTGCTAATGTTGCATCTGGTGTGCTGCGGGTTCGCATCAACCACACCTGCCCATTGTCTGATGCAGCACGTGTCCATGCTGATCTTGAAGCAAGGAAAACTTCTGGTTCCATAGTGCTGATGCCTGATAGCTAGATGAAGTGTGACTTCTGTGTGTATTAAATTGTTGGTGAATAATTCCGAGAAAAATATGAATCATATGGATATTATATATATATATATATATATATATATATATATATATATATATATATATATATTACTATAAATGCTGCTTCTGTCTTTCATAAACATGTAATAAAATCATGGTCTAGAATTTGTCAATAACAAGTGTTTGATGTTTTTTATTTTGTTCTGGGTCTTAAGAAATGGCATAGGACCAAATGAGAAAAGCAGTTGTTTGATTCTTAATTGTTTTCCATGCTTATGTCTATATTGAGAGAGGGCAATCTTCAGCCTGAGAAGCAATTTCATGCGAATTCTTAGTCCCAGCAGGCCGACATGTGAGTGGATGGGCTTCGAGGCAGCGCAGATGGTTGGGAGTTTGCAATAGTGGGGAATACCGGCAGGTGAAAATGTTTATCTCATTGAAAATCTAAATTAACTCTTGAAAATATAAACAGTTTTATTAATAGTTTTGCGAGTGATAGAGCTCAAAATGGAGTTACTAGATCAGTCCTAACCCTAAATTGCTGGTCCAATCTCATTGTGAAGATGTAGGATTGGAAAGATAAATTAGGGGAAGCTGCCTGTATACAGGAGCAACCTATTTTTGGTTGTCTAATTGGATGTGTGCACACGGAGGGTCTCAAATCTGATTGGTGTAATCATGTAATTAAGCAGGTATGGTTGGAGTCATATAATCTGATTGGAAGAAGTTCTGGAGTTGCCCAGCCCGAATCCTTGCTGATTCGATTGTAATTGTAAAATTTGAAGCATGAAAGCTGCTGATGGGACCAGGTCGCTTGAGAAAAATGCATGGGCAATAATGCTTACAAATAAATGGATGTCCGAAGCTTAGTTTTATTGATGCATCCATGGATGCACTACTACCAAAAAAAATCATGTAAATATAGACAAACCAAGTCAGCCTTATCTGATGGAATAAGAACTGCTCCGCTGAAAGGGTGGTTAAGTTTTATTAAAACAAATTTATCCGGATAGTGAGGTCGAGTTACCAGCGAAACAAGTTTATGCAAAACATAAAAATAAATAGGTGTTATTAAAAAATTACCCAAACAGGAGGGATTCTATTTGCGGGAATAAGAGCTGCTATTCGAATTGGTTTGTTGAGTGTTATTAAAACAAGTTTATTCCAAACCAAGACGAATTTATTCAATTAAACACATCCTTGGTTGCTTCGCATAAAATATGTTCTGAAAGAAAACTGAACAGTCATTAAATATGGTTGCACATCAGCATATAACTCCTCCCACCAAATCAGATTTGCTGATTAGTTACACATTAAAAACAGTGATAGTTACATAGATACATGTATGTTAATGCTCATCAACCCAAATTGACTTCAGTTAGATGTTGAATTATGGAATAATGATACAAGCAAACAATACATAATATGCGTGCATATGGTAATATACTTACATGTAAACTTGTAAAGAAGTCAGATACCAAGGATTCCCCAATCCTTTGCCCATTCAAAGATTATTTTTGGCCGACCCATGCATTTTTTGAAGTCTGGACCTCACCTGCGGCAAAAGTATGCAGGCCAGCTTGGACCAAGTTGTGCAGTGCGCAAGGTATGTTTTATATGTGAAGGAGGTTTTTCCCTTCACAAAAAAAAAAATAATAATAAAGAGATTTTTGCATACGTGCGTTTATATTGAAAATTTGGTTGGGCTTACGTTAGACTGATGTGGACCGATTTGGAACACGAGTCGAGACCACCATCTGAAAAGCCTGATCTTGTAGAGGGCTATGGAATTTTGTTGCAAAGTTCTGATAAAAAAGGTGTTTAGTCCTTTAATCCTTAAAACTAAATGCAAACTTGGTTGCATGGCGGATAACCTCAGGCGCTAAATCATAATTCAGAATAGGATTTGACCAACAAAAAAAGATACATGAATTGTTTAGTTATCCATTTTTAATAAAGTATTCATTCATATTTGCTATGTGCATCAATAAATCATCATCAGTTAAAAAAAAAATCTCATGATCATTTCGATATAAAACAACCTTGATCCAACAGATGCTATGCATGATAATGATCAACATCTCCAGAGCTTTATTAATTATCCACTTTTCATGCATCAGACACCTTGGGTAACATGTTAGTCCTCTTTCAAGTTCCTGCATAGGGATTCTCTCTTTGAAGAGAGAGAGAGCTATTATAAATTATACATTATTAGAATTTAGAATACTTCAAAAAAAAGAAAAGAAAAAGAAAAAAACCCTAGAAGTTATCGATACAGTGGCCTGTCATTGGAACATGCTCTACCTAAGATACAAGCAGCCAATATTGATCGAAGGCCAAGTGAATTCTGCACCAGCATGTCAAGGACATCAAAAATCACAAAACTATGAAATAAATTCCTCTGGTTGAAAATGAAACATCAAAATATAAAATAAAATAAAGGAATCAACAATGATGATGGGGCACTGGAATATTAAGAAAAGGCATCAAGATCAAAGCCTAACATCAGCAGTATATTCAAATGTTTGGCCCTCAAGATTAATGCTGGCAATGCTGCTGATCAAATAGCAAGCTGAAACTGCAGAGTGAGGCTAGCATAAATGAATTGGGAAATAGTAGGCCATCAAGATGACTTTGGGAAATGCAGCACTTAAATTGAAATGTAAAAGCATGAATTTTGAGAGAATATGAGCGAAGGAATCTAGAATTACATCATCCTTAACAGATAAAAGAGCACATGGACCAGCCCAATAATGTTCTGTTTACTTCCAAACATCCAATAAAGCCAATACTGAAATTCAGAAAAGCCAAAAAAATATTTAAAGGAAGATTTGCTTTGCTAGACATGGGAACTCCAACAATAAAAGGTCTCCAAAATCAACATTTCTATCAATAAATAGATGCGGGATATAAACTAAACAGCAATGGTGAAATCTGTACTACAAGTCCTAAGGCTAACTGTCAGGACTATCAGTCACTACTTCAAAAGAACAAAAGTTGGTCACTATTATAATCTACCATGTAAACAAATTACACAGAAAAACACTTGCATATAAACTGCATTAAACAGTCCAGTATGCAGTTAATTTATCTTGTATTAACAGGAAAGCAGCAAGGTTGGTCACCACTGAGCACGCCTCGAGTTTGCAGCTCCAATGCAGCTCCAAATGAACAGTCGGATCCCTAGACTGCATGGTTATGATTGGTGCAAGAATTCATGCTTGAGTCCTTGTGGATGGATTAGCATGGAAAGCAGATTGCCTACTTGATCCTCCAAGCAGATTTGATGACAGTGATAAAGGTGCTCTTTCACCCATTGGTTCTTCTATGCTCAGTTTCGACATGCCAACAAGCTCATCGATGTCTATGGGAGTCCTTGGATGCATTGCTGTTGGCTTAACAATTTCATGTCCCTGCTTCTCTGAAGCATCTGTTTGGTAACCTGGCCAACAAGGGATATAAAATTGAAAAAAGGGTGAGAAATAAGCCGGAGGTATCACTGGATAACTGCATTGCAAGGTCTCTGGCTCCGGATCAGCTGTCTCTACAACTGGATTATCAGAATGCTTTGACTTAGCTTCCTCATCCATGGCTGGAGGTTCTGACGGTGGTTTGCTGCATTGCATTTCTGGTTCTTCACAGTTCATTGGAGTAGGCTGGGGCTCGACTGGCTGAAAAAATTACAAAGCATGACAGTCATGAATACTGACATCACATAAATTATATGTGACATTTTAAAGGTTTCCTCCCAGACTCACTCGCTGCTTTCTATAACGGTACAGAGAGATAATTTCAAAAACCAGACAACTTAGTTCTGACCTCTTTGAATTTTTATCCCATCTGACCACTACGTTCTTGTTACTCCCATCTTTTTTTATTTTTATTTTTTTTATTAAGGTTCCTGTTACTCCCTGTCAATACAGGTTTATGGGATAGCAGTTATAACTAGGGATGCAACTTGGGTTATCCACGTTATAAGTAGGGAAGTAATGTGGGATGGGCTCAACCCAAACCCACTCATCCAACCCGCTCATTAGATAGGGTTGGTTAAGGTTTTATAGATTCGGGTTGAGCCTGGACTTCAAACACTAGCCAGCCTCAAGTTGGGTTGGGTTAGGGTTGAGACTAAACCCAACCTGAATCCAACACTAGCCAGACTTAACCTGATATATAAATTAATAAATAACTGATATTTGTCTTTGCAATTCATATTTATGTTTCAAGTTTCTTATGTATTTTATATAATTATCTCTTTCGTCTTGTTAAATTATGTATAAGTGCACCATCTAAATTGATGAATAATTGAGGTCTCGACCCAACAAAAACCAATCTACTAAAAAATGTCCCAACCTTTTTGCCTGTCTTAAGATTCTTATTTAACCCTATCCAATCAATGCGGTCCAACTCAACCTGGTCCAATTAACCTGATACAACTTGAATTTAACTTAAGATGGATTTGGTTTGGGTTGGGTTAAAGAAATCCCAACTTGAGACCAGGTTGGATTGGGAGAGGGTTGGCAGAGGTTGGGCTGGGTTAAAGAGTCTACGCTGAATCTGACCCAACCCACCCAAATTGCAGCCCTAGCTATTACAGAAAGTTACCCAATATTTAATTAATCCTATTTCAAGAAGACGCAAGCAGAGTAAGAATTTGACTTCTCTGGATTTTACCTAAGACTATCTGAAATTCAGCATACTGTTGCAGAAATGACATATAAAATTGAAGGGTACGGCCTTGAAGTGCTTCACTCAGAAGATGATCTCAATAAATAGGTCTAAATCATGTATCCGAAATTTAATAATTCCTGCTTGATTTAATAGGAATATTTGCTTCTTATATTAGGAACTAGCAAAGATTTATTTTTTTTTTGTTTGGTGGGTAGGACATCCTTGATTTACTAGCTACAGAAATTCTCCCTTTCGATAACGTGCTTTTACATGCCTGGCCATTTGTTGACCTAGGCACTGGTTTTGGTGAGAACCAAGATAGGTTCTCCCTCTCTATTTCCTCGCAACTTTACCCATCTGTGGAAGGGTTGGGGACATCTGTAGGTGCCATTCTCCAATCAAATGTTCTGTGCTACAAGCTCTAGAATGGTGGTGCTCTAGGTTCTCTCAGTTTAAGGAGACAATGGTGCTGATGGAGGAAATGAGTCAACAGGAGGTGCTATGAGGATGCTGTCATATGAACATATATGGGTTGTTCCTGCTATCTCAAGCAGAGAGTGTTGGAGAAGGAAACCAGATAAGAAGCCACCAGTGGGGGAACCCGGCAAAAAAAGTTACTTCATGACTTGAACAAGGTATGGGTGATAAAGTTGTACATTATCTTCACAATGCCTTGAAATTATAACAAACTCTTAAACATAGAGAAAATGTTGGAAGTAACTTGTCCACTTACATGTTCCGAAAAAAGATCAGTGACCTGTCATGATAATAAAAGAAAGGGTTAACTATGGTGGAGCTGATTAAATAGGAAGTAACCTGTAGATCCTAAATTGCTTAACCCTAAGAGGACTAGTTACTGTGTCATAGTATGCATCTGTTCTTGCAGATACAAGTACACAAGCACGAATATGTGATAGCATTTTTGCACACAAATAATGTATGCACACAATACATGATAAATGTGTGTGTGAGAGAGAGAAAGAATAACGCAACATAAGAGAGAGAGAAAGAATAACCTCATCGGGTACCATGTCAAAGAGGCTAGATCTTCGCTTTCTTCTAGTCAAATTGGTTTGTCGAATGAAATATTTTTGAGCATGACTAGCCACCTGAGTAGGTGTTCTTGATACCACATAGTTACGAGCTATCCCTCGCCAGTCGCCTTTCCCAAGCTTTTGCAAGCCCAGTAAAAACATTTTGTGTTCATCTTTAGTCCATGGCACACCTGCAAATCAATGATCACGTAAAAGATGAGGATCATGCAGTAGTAGATTTACAAAGTAGGCCTCCAGTTGAAATTTTGCAGATAGCAATGCTAAACATGTAAAAAAGATTAGTCTAAAATAGATTATCATTAAAGAGAAATAACATTATAAGCAGAAAGGAAACTCAGTAAAGGGCACGCCCCAAGTCCACATTTCAATATCAGTCCAATAAAGTGCACTGAGACCACCCATGCGATAACTTATCCACTGCATATAATTAAAGGGATGCCTATGCTTGATATTAGGTGAATGAGTGTGTGTTTCAGAATTTAAAAGTTCAAGATAGACAAACTGACCACCCAAGTCAGGTGGTATGTTATCATAAAAGAGCAACAACTTTCCACAAAGTGCTTAAGAAAGGACTTGCTGATATATTACTAATTACTGAAGAACCATTACAAAAATATAACTCAATCGATATTTCATGAAAATGGAGACTTAAATCATGTATTCTTGTTACACAACACAGAACTCCATATATGCATGGCCAAGAACTTAACAAATAAAATAAGAATAAAAAAATTGCAAGCTCAGCAGTAATCCAACATACTGCCTTGCAATGCAGTTTTAGAATGTCTACTGTGGAGATTCTTGAAATGTAAGAAATGTCTGACATAAGTTGCTCTTTAAATGTACACACTTATGGATAGATAAAATTACAAAGTTATAAATCTTCATTTTTGTGAAGAAATTAATAAGCACATAACTAGTTTATGTATTTTGATTGTAGTGAAATACATTGAAGTTCAATAAAGAAACTCATCCATAGGAGTTCGTAATACAACTCGCATTTTTTTGGAGGGTTTCATACTGTTTGAACAGTCATCAAAAAATATCTGTTATAGCTTATAGACAGATTCTTCTCTAAAAATTATATTTTCTTTGTCCTAAATCCCCCTCCTAACAAAACCCACTAGATGTGGCTATGAAAAGTTTGTGCAGAGTTTTTTGACATATGGGAAGAAGCCAAAGACCAAAGTTTTTTTAAAGGCTGATATCCAACCATCTTGACATATTGCCATTACCTAGATGATCTGAGATCGCAGCTTATCTCAGACATGATGGAAGGCTGAAAAGATTTTAAAAGAAATGCAATATTCTAAGATCTCGATTGAAATGAAGGAACCAAGATATCAAAATAGTGTGCAATATGATAGAAGCAAGATTAATTGTTTTAAGGTATTGGTTTTAAAATTTAGAAATTGAGAAACCAATTTTAGTTTGTAAAGAAAATATTGAAATATCTCATTTAACATCTTTTTATCATATCTATCAATATCATGGGATATATCAGTTTACATAGGCAGATATAATAAGAGGCCAAGATTACATATATTGTATCAAAGAGTCCCCAATACTGACACAAAATAATATCTTGATTAAGATGAAAGCTTTGTCAAATACATATATACCCACATGCCTACTAGCTATCAACCTACATATCAAGACATAAATATATGCTTGCACACACGGATGCTCATAAGTCTTCCATTTCCTATACATTAAAAACCAACAACCAGGCAATATGCTGATTGCCTTGCTATCCTCACTTTTTATTAGAACATGGGATTTGCCACCTTTCGATTTCCCGTTTCCTCTACATCAAAAGCCAACAAGTGGACATTATGCTGATTGTCTGGCTATCCTCACTCTATTAGAACAGAGGATATGCCTAAAGAATGGAAATAGAATGAAGTTGTCGTCAGAATGAACAGCAGTCTCATCCCAGAAAAGTCACAATACACATAAGCACCAGCCTTGATAAATTCTACCCACTTAGCTCCCAAGCATCTCAAGTACTGAATGGAAACAGAATTCCTGCACAATGATATTGCATGTACATGGCTTCCACAGAGCATACGCATGTTTAACTTATAGAACATTATGAGAGAAGGGCATAATACACATTGAGATTATATAAAAAAGATGAACTTTCCTCAAGTAACTACCAAACCCACTACTTTTAAGTATTTTTCACTACATTGCCCACCCACTCCTTAAAGAAAACCTGTTATATTAACGAAATAGTCTCAACCTAAAATAATTTTACATTTGAAGCCAGGATTCATTTTTGGGAGGGATTCTAGAACGACAATATATAAATGAACGAATAAATAGGTTGCCGTATTCTCCCATATTAACATTACGAGAAGAGAAAATAATCTAAATCTAAACAGCGAAATACAAAAAAAAAAGAAAAGAAAATCCCAACTTCTTTTTTTTTAAAAAAAAGAAACGGTCTTTCGACTCACAATACGAGATGGAACAGAGAAAAGAGACCACGAATGGCACACCTTTCTTGCGGTCGCGGCAGCTGGAGGACGAGCCCTGGACGAAGTCCTCAGAGGCGTAGCCCTCCGCAGCGGCGGCGGGGGCGGCGCCGGGGTCCGGGCCGTCGGGCGGCGAGGCGCTGGATGCGGCGAGGTGGGAGAGGTTGCCCATGCTGGCGCTCTTCCTAATGGAGCCATCCGTGAGGCGGACGCCGAAGATCTTCACCCCGCCGCGGTTAGGGCACGTCCTCGAGTTGTGGCCGTTGTGGCAGCAATGAGAGCACCTCCTCGTCATCTCTCCCACCACCAACCCTCTCCTCTCCTTAAGCTACAAATCCCCCACCCGATCCAAGAGAGTAATTAGGGTTAGGGTTTGGAGATGATAATACTGACCACAGGGCAAAAAAAAAGGAAAAGAGGGAATTAGGGTTGGAAAGCGCGGAGAAGGAGAAGCGAAGGAGCGGGGTGGTGGAAGGGGGTTGAAAAGAAGAGATGGCAAGAGATAAGAAGTTGGCGGAGAGGTGGGGATGCCTCTCCCTGTGCTTTCGGCACGGGTTCGGGTTGCATCTTTCGCGCGAAAGAATGATTGATGCTCTTTCGCGACGCTGGCCGTTGGATTTGCGCCCCCAAGCAGCATTCCGGTCACCTTCCTTCATCCGTCTCACGGATCATGAAGCGGACATTGCGCCATCCAACGGTGGATTCGCGCAAAGAAAGGTGATTTCTTCTTTCGCACGAAAGATGCCACGCTAACCCTTGGGAACACGTCGGATTGGCCACGTGGCAGATACTCTCGAAGCATGTACCATTATCGCTCAGGCTAGCCTGGCAGGAGCTAAGCAGCCTAAGCTTTATCTGGCTTCCCTAAAAAAATAATTTGAAAAAAGAATAAAAAATAAATCGGCAGAAAAGAAAAGAATTTTATCATGGCGCACAATATTTTATACGAGATGTTATGATCAGGAGATGATTAAATTATCCTGAATCATTGTTTATTTGTTACTTCCTTTCAAAATGGTTTGATTCTACAAGAATTAGGTTTGAAAGTATTTTGATTCATTATATTTTTAGTTTGTTTTTCCCTTTCTAAACTTTTTAGTGGCAAATAAATAAAAAATTGCTAACTTCTCTTTCCCCTTCTTCTTCTTCTTCTTCTTCTTCTTCTTCTTCTTCTTCTTCTTCTTCTTCTTCTTCTTCTTTTTTTTTTTTTTTTTTTTTTGCTAAACAAAAAGGAGAAGGGGGGAGGAAGGGACAAGCCCAACCCCGCGTAGCAGCCCCCACTGGGCCCCCCACCCCACCAGGAGAATGTTCGATGCGGGCAAACCGGGTCGTGTGTTGGGCACGCCGACCTATTTTACTTATACCCTCCCCACCCGTGAGTCGGCTCGGTTACCCGAACCGACCCTCCGTGTGAGTACGTCACACCTGGCACCACCCAGGCTACCAGCCGACTAGTAGCACTTCCAGACTCCATGTCCAGGCGTGGAGCATTCGGTCCCCAAATTTAATCGACGCCCGCGCGTTTCGAACCTGGAACCACTTGGTTGGAAGTAAACGCCCCGTTCCAACTGGGCTACCACCTTGGGACTGACTCTATCCCCTTCTTTAGCGGACAATGGGACTGACTCTATCCGAGTCAATTTATTATAATATTTTTACATAAATAGCACCAGTGTGATTTTTTAATTTTGTTTCTCTACAAATGAGAAAATATTCTTATAAAACTTAGCCATCACAAATAATATTTGCACGAAACTTATGCTATTACTTGCTTTTTATTTTTACTTTTTTGAAAGCATTAAATCATTGCTTTCAAAAAGTCTAATAAATTTGCAACCAATTGCAAAAGATTTCATCATACATGCTGAACAGTTTTTTATTTCTTTCTTTTTAGAATTTTAAAAACAAAAATAGGAAAAAAAAAAGCATAGCTTTCATAAAGTCTAAAGATTTTACAAACAATTTGAAAGAAAAAAATTTCATCATCCATGCTGAT
Organism: Phoenix dactylifera; assembly: GCF_051530095.1. Classification (NCBI taxonomy): domain Eukaryota; kingdom Viridiplantae; phylum Streptophyta; class Magnoliopsida; order Arecales; family Arecaceae; genus Phoenix; species Phoenix dactylifera. The sequence continues at coordinate 34,311,271 of NC_143195.1, forward strand.
TAGTTTTTATCATTTTTCTTCTTGAATTTTTCAAAACAAAAATAGAAAATAACAGTCAATACACGGGCCCTTCATATTTTTTATTGGACATTATAGGAAAATGTCAGAGAAAGATCTATCTATGCACTACCAGCTACATTTTGATAATGAATTAGAAGAACCAAAGAATAAGCTCCTTATGACTTCACCAAAGCTGCATAATGTGGCATAAGATGTACTCAGAGTAATCAGCATGGTTATTTTTTGATAATTTTGTAGTTGTATCTGGAGGTTGCTATTAGCATAGATGCTGTTCTTAGATATTCCATATCACAAACTTTAATCAGCTTTCAACATTAAAATTGCAGGTATAGTTTAACAATTTAAATCTAAAGTTTATTTGGACGACAGTAGTGATATATGTAACAGCTACAATTTGCAACTCGTACTTTGAAAGTAAATAAACTCTCGGCAAACATTTGGAGAAATGTCACATCTAATTAGAACCATATCTTGCTTTTGCTAACACTAAACACAGCCAAACCATTTTTTCATTATGGCATTGGCGGCTGTCAATGTTGAAAAATATAAATAAAAGAATACTAAAGTTTTGTATCATGGTTTCCATTTAAACTTGTATCCATGTATAGTATTTTCCCCGAACACATACTAGGAATTGAAGAAAAACAAATAACAAAATGAAATAAGGACATCTTTGGAGAAGTCTGTGTGTGTGTGTAAAGACAGTAGCCATAACATAGCCTTGTGATACAAACATCCCTCCAAGATGAACTACTTGGCAGCAAACACAATGAAAGAGCATCTGTTTGCGAGCAAATTTAACATGCAACTACAACATTTTTTTAAAGAGTGAAATAAAGACATATAGAGAAAGACAGATTTACAAGTTGTCGCTTTTGATGTATCCCTGTCATGATGCTTTGATGTCACCTATGCCCTGAAATCATATAAATTGGGTTTACAGTAGTTATTTATATCAATCTACTGGTTCTACATTCTCAAACCAGCGCCCACGCCCTGCGCCAAACCCCACCCCCCACCCCCCCCCCCAAAAAAAAAAAAAAAAAGTCATTTAGAACCGTATGAAGTTCTTATCCGCTCCACTAGATAGTCACCACAACGGATAGGAGGAAACCTGCACAAACAGTAACAATTTTAGATCAAACATAGGCAAAGCCCACCTGCATACTCGCCAATGACGAGTTTCTAACAAAAGAATGTTCCCTTGCATATTAAACTTTCAAATTGGTAAAACATCATTCTAACAGGATCACTAAGAAATATTCTCAACTCAAATTTGTCTTTAAACCACCAGTCTTGGCCAATAGTTGATATCTTGTCCCACTCGAGATCATGAATTTAGGCAAGTTATGTGTGATTTGTTGGTATGCAGAACTTATTGGAGTGGTTTGGCCTGGTTCATGAAGGTTCAGCACTTCATTTAAAGGTAGTTTGGCATGGTTACATGTTATGGCCTGATTTAATGTCAATTTGTAGAAGGATAGGTAAACCTGCTATTCTCTACCCACTGACTTTGGACCTCTCTATTAAAAAGAAATAAAAAGTTAATTTTTTTTAAAAAAAACATATAGAGAACAAAGCAGATTCTTTTTATTCACCTTGAAGAATAAGGATCTTCTTCCACAAGACTAATAAACTGAACATGCAATACTACTAAAACTAACCTAGTTTAACAAAAATTCAATTAGGTTGAGTGGTCCAATGACGGTCTAATCAAAAATGGATATACAAGTAACATCAAAAGGAAAGTTACGAAAAATATTTGAAGCCCTAATCAAAAGATTCCCCTCCAATTATGGAAACTCTTTTCCTAAATATGAAAGAAGTTAGCCTTTCTCAAAAGACGAAGAAGAAAAACATGAAGGACATAAAAGCAGCTAGTTCTTAATCAAAATGTCGTATTGAAAATAATCAGAGCAACTCAAAGCTAATGAAAATCATGTTGGAAGGCATCTTTCTCTGCTTCGATATACTACTCTGCTCCATTTTCAGACCAATAAGGTGAATCAATAATCGCAAAATATTGCTATGATAAAAAAGCTAGTTATTCACAATTGTGACTCCTTCGTTGGGATAGCCAGGAGAAGTTTAAAAGCTTTCCTTTAATGATGGGTTGGCAGCCTGCCAAACAAATAGCCACCCATAGGTAATAATGATTTTAGTTACAGGCTGTGTGATAACTGTGCACCAGTTTTGGGGGGCACAACAGAAAGAACCATGCGGAGTTTACAAAGGGGACCCTCTGGTTTTTTATCAACCTCAGTCAAGCAAATCCCTCCCACCCCACAAAACCCTGCCTTTCTCCACAGATCCAGTAGAATGTTGCATACAGTTGACACTCGTTACATCCAATGCACATGGCAGACATTTTTTGGCAAATAACAACTGGAGCACCACCTTCTAATATGGAACTCAAAACCTATTCCCAACCAAGTGCTGAGGAGCAGTGCCGACCAGTGGAGGAAAATAAACGCAAGAGGTCAATTAAAAGGTAAAATAAGATGAGAACCAATGCATCAAATCTCACCTTCTATTAATTATCTTACTTTTGGGATAGGAAAGAATCAAAGAACAATATTTTTTGTTAATGAATTAAGTGGGTTTATAACAGGGCTTGGGCTGGCAGCTCAGGGTGTTGCATCATAATAGTTACATGAGGATGGTAAACAATTCCACCATCCATTTCATATGGAAATTTCTGCATTTGTGCTAGCATTTGACAGGAGCCTAAGCATGCAAACACATGCATGCATGCATGCACAGAGGGGGCGAGGAGAGAGAGAGAGAGCGAGAGGAGGGGGGGTGGCTACCTGGGAGGAGATGTCTCACTGCAACAACTTTCCAAGCATTCAACCACACAATCATAATGTGGATCACAAAAGAAGGCAACCTGATAAAAAAAATCACATCTCCATCAGTGGAATGCATAGCAAAACCCACTGCACGAGTCTCTAAAGCAAACCATCTTTTGACATGGTATGTGATTTGCCAAATGAATGAGATAATAATCTTCCAAAAAAGGCATGGTGTGTGTAGCTTTCTTAAATTTCAAGCATCCATAAAGATTAAAACTAGAGAAAAAGCAGGAAGCACTGGAGCACATTTGGTAATTACAGAGTAGCGCTCTTGCCCAACTGTCAGGACTCTATGCAATGTCGACCTGCAAATTAGGGAGCAATTATCATAAAAGATGCAGAATGTATGGTTACTAGGAATTTATACCAACATTAATTCTGTACGGTATGATAAAATTGTCTCAGCTGGTAGATGAAAAATGGAACATCATCTTAAAGGAAGAAACAAATACATGGATAAAGAAGTCTAAGATGTCAAATTAAAATTACCGGAACAAACAGTTAGTCCACCTCTCTAACATATCCCCAACATTAACAATGAAAGCTCTGCAGAAGCAGGTATACAGGTTAAGTTCTCATAAGACATTTGTCATGTGCAATTTAAATTCATCTAAATTGGATTTCTGCAACAAGAAAGTACAAAGATGGATTAACTACAAGAGAAAGTTCAGAAATATGCTGAATGTCTTCTATATAGACAGATGGATTAGCTACAAGAACTTAATAACCTACAAGAAAGTAGACAAAAAAATAAAAGAAAGAAAATTGGCCTCAAGCAACAGATACTGAAAAACAAGCAGCAGACATTTTCTTGTCAGTCCACTGAAGCAAGCAAATCTGCAAGCATATACACATGATACATATATACGGAATAAAGGTATATATGGAATAAAGATAAATATGTTGCCAATATTTAAGTATTTGGCCCCAAATATCAACCCGAAATCAATGACAACCTTTTTTACAAAATGAAAATATACACCTTATATCATGATCTATAAACACCTAAGTTCCCTACAAACCAAAGTCAAGTATTTCAGAAGTTTATTAGTACAGCACATGGACGCAAAATGGATGGCAATATAGTTTGTTAGTTTAGCTACATAACAGACCATATCAATTGAGAAGGAAGACCTTTGTCATCTTAACACATGTAAAACTAAACACTAAAACTCAATTGATCTGGATGTGTTTAAGCTGTAAATCAAATCAAGCAAGTGATCATACTTTTAATTATTCATTTTGTCTTCACTTGACCCATAGGTAAGAAACCTTGACCTAAGGAAATTCTCCTTCCTACCAAGAGCCAAATCTGGGATCCCACACCAATACACCAGAGCTTGCTTCTCAAGTACTAATTGATACAATAAAGGTACTAGAAAAAAATCAAATTATTGTTTCCACTTCCCTTCCTGATGGATGAATTGAGTGTGATTCATTACAGGTGCAAATTAAGCAGTCCAACCTGACTCAGATCAAACTTTAGGTGGACTTGGGCAGTTTAGTGGCAGGCACCACCAGCCTTCAGTTGGCAAAAACCAAAGCGATTTTAAATTGGTTTTGGGTTTGAGCTAAGGCGGCGGGCAACCTGACCTAACCTGAAGACAATATATACAAATATTTAACTAAACCCTAATCATAATCCATCTCCATCCTCCCTTCCCCTGCCTCTCTCTCTATATATATGTCTGTGTTAGGGCAACAGATATATGAGAGGGAACCCAAGACCAACACTAATCCCATTTCTCCCTCTATGGGATTATAGGAGAAAACCCTCAGACCAATCCAACCCTGATCCCATCTTTCCTCAACCTCCCTCTCTTTTCACTCTAGCTGGTGCCATCCTTGTTGGCTTTTACATGGCATTTCATTGCTTCTTTTTTTTTTTTTGCTAGACCGAGTGATCTATACAACATGTGTACGGATGCACCCAATAAAATCGGACTCAGCATTGCTTCTTTAAAAAGGGAAAAAATAAGAGAATGGAGATCCAATTTCCCTTCAAATAAGAAGGGAACAAGATTTTCTGTTTTGTGCTGAACCAACCAATTTGATATGACCTGACCTGACTCAACCCAACCCAATCATATTCGAAACTGGGCCTTGAAAATTTGTTTTTTGGACTTGTATCAAAGAACTTGAGTTCAACGTTGGTTGGATCAGTTTCCAGGCAGAGTTCATATGCGTCGGGGTGGGCTTGGATTATCCTCGAACCTGTTCCGACCTGCCCCAGTTACACCACTAAAATTGACCAACCTCAAATTCATAGGGAACCTTGTCCAACAAAAATTACTGGCTGGATAGTTTTGGAGGGAGCTATATCTTTGATTCTCTTAGTAGCTCCTATGCAAGTATTTTTCTTCTATTTTTTTTCCTTCATTATTACGTGAAGAATTGCACCATTAACTATAATATATAAAATGTTCATTTTCATAATATAAACTAATTAGATGTCCCAAACAAATATATAAATATACATTCAAAATGCATGTCAATGAGGCCACAAATTCAATGACTGTATAATACAAAAATTGGTCAAACACCAAAGGCAAATTTCAGGTTTAACCTTGTTTAATAATAACATGAAGTAGATAAACCAAAGAAAATAGATTAAAACTCATAAAGGGTTTTCTACATACAAGTTCTGCAATCCTTGTATCCATGTACCATAAAAAGAGTTGGTATTCTTGTCCACTACTTACCCATCAACATGACGAACATCCTCCCATAGTTGTGGATGTTTGTCTTTTTCCCTGCAAATCTTTATAATTCCAAAATAATATCATAAATATCCATGGAGTTTAAAGAACAAGTATACCAATTATCTATAGTCCAGAAGAATGCAATGCATCCTTATAAGACATGCCTGAAGACCAGGGACCCCATCAGTTACTAAAAGTGTAACCATTCCATAGTCTGAATGGGCTGATGCACCAAAATTACCATTATCAGAAGCAGCCAATTCACCTGAAAATTGAATTTATCAATAAATTTATAAATAAATTGAGTCTGACATCTAAATAAAATCTTATGTTTAGATAATAAAATTAAAAAAGGTGAAATGGAAGAACCTTGCAGGTTTTGCCTACTCTTCATAAAATCAATCACAGAAACATAATAATTTATCAAACCTTTCATTCTAAAATAAGAGAACTGTGGTAGATGCTAAAAAAACAAAAGCAACAGAGATCTGTTTGAAAAGCAATCTCTTTCAATTGACTTGCTAAAAGCTCAGACAACATAATAATGAGAATTTTTGGTTTAAAAGGTGTTTCCCCTCAGGTATTACTAGACATTCTGGACTGCAGAAGATAAGTTGGACATCATTAATGGGCAATTTACCTATCTGTTTTATTTTCAGGTCCTGCTGATTTCATGTCCTCTGACTGTTTATACATTTTTACAATACAATTCTTTGAAAAAGTTAGAAATTCATGGCATGCATTTTTATTGTTAAATTTATGGTAGTAACAACCTTAGCAAGATATATATAATCTAGCATGCACTATGCACATTTAAGAGAGAATTATATTTTAATCTGGGCATATGCATCTAATTTTTGATGACCCAGAAATACATTCAAAAGCACTACTGAGTTATTTATGATTGATTTTTTTCCTTGAAGATCTTTTAGGCATATGAAAATGGTCCAGGTCTCACTTGAAAAGCAGCATTGCATAGGTTTTTTAAAAAAAAGTGTGTTTGAATCTCAAACTCTTAGAAATTTACAATTAAAAAATTTACTTGTTTTAAATTAATAAATATATACTAAAAGACAATAACTTTTCAAGCATGCAAATAAAGTAGATATGTTTCCCCAGATTGGCATAATTTCATCTGGTTTAAGGTACCACATGGTTTAGGGCTCCTGTCTTCCCCTTGAGATCCTTTTTACATCTCTTCTTGTGTTTTCGGAACCCCCACCTCCTCAACTACCTAAAACCTTTTTTGGTGGCATCAACAAACCTCTGCATATCTTTGGAGCTATTATATATTGCTTTATATTTGGTCTTCTTTTGCTTTGTCATAATAATTTCTCTACAGATTTAGATGTATTTTTTTTAATTCAATAAATCGAGGTTCTCCTCCCTTCTACCAAAAAAATGTAGAGATAAATTCAGCAGAGGACATATGACAAAAATGTATCACAAAGCCAACATCATGTAATGCGAGAGGCTAATCAACTAGTGTAAAATAACCATGGCAATGGCCTGCTTGTTGTCAATTTAAAGGAGATAAATTTAATTGATATTTTGATAGTGAGAGATGATCAAAGTACAGCAATTTACCAGGATAATGTATTAGGCGAAGAAATGACATTGGGGAATGAAATGCCCCAATTTTCTCGAAGAACTGATCATCAAGGTTCAAAGCCAAAGCAATCAAAGAGATCAATCTTTTGCCCACCGTCCTAAGGTAAAAGGAACACCACAGTTTATATAATAATATATGTTTGTCCTCAAAAATTTTAATATGATTACTTTTGTAATGCAAAAAGAAATGATAAGCAAGCAGGGAAGAGAAATAAACTTTTTTATATTTAAATCAAGAAAATTCTTTGATGGAAGAAAAGAAAAAAAATCAATCAAGTATTTTTATTTTATCACAACATCTATTCAATTTTCCATTGTTCATGTGCTCTTCAAGATGAACATATGCTTGCAAGTGGTTTCTAAGCTTTGTAGTCCCCCTCAAATTATAGTGCTGAGATTCTTATAAAATTTCTTTGCCTGGTCTTTCTGATAATTTAAGCATTGCATAGTATCAGCTGAATGAACGATTCACAGCTATTCAATGCAATAATTGCCAGAACCTACATGGAATGATCTGTTTCAGCCAAGCCAATTAGTTTAATTCTGTAAAACTAAATCAGTTTATCAATGGAATACAACTGCATAAATTCCTTTTACGTATGTGTTACATGTCCATGCTAAAAGAAAACATAATACCCTCAGCAACAACATTGGGGCCTATGCCTGTGCATTTCTGTGTCATTGTCTTCTAAGTACCAGATTTAAAAGAGAAACTACTCAGTCCCTTAACTCTAAGAATGCCTTCACTTGCTCTACTGTATTTTATTACATATAACTGCTAAATAACTTAGCATATATAAGTAGCAAAAATTTAAAGATTTTAAAATGAGCTAATGATATTTAGAGTTCTATAGTGGATCATTCCACTATACTGATATCAATCATGTGCAAGGAACTTATCAAAAGCTCATAATTATTTAATGGGACCATATGCCATATACAAAAATTCATGCACAATGCTGCTGTCTTATCACCGACATTCCTTATCTAGCATAGTAACATTATTCTCTGAAAAATTAAAAAACCCTCAAATTTTTCTCAGCCTTTCACTTGATCCAATGATTCTTCAAACTAATCTCCATCAGTGAATCAGTCCAGAACTATTCAATTATTCTTGAAGTATACACAGATTTTATGAGTTATTCAAGACTAATTTCTTATATGTAATGAACTAATGATACCATATATTATTGCTATTGTTTGCAACAACTAATGATATCATATATTGTTGCTAGTGCTGGCATATTGTGTTAGCAATCCAGAACTCACAATGATATTGTCCGTGTATAGTCCTCAAATTCTCTTTCCCCGACTCAGGAAATTCAGAAATTATGCATGTACTGTGAAAAAAAATTATAGTTATTTCTATATTAGTTAGAAGTTTCATTAAGCCCATACAACAACAGCAAATGGATATAGATTAGTAGGTACATGATGTTTTCGAAAAATTTCATTCAACTAGCTATTCAGCAATCAGTGCAGATCTCCCTAACTCTTAATTCAAGGTAACTCATTGCTTCATTGTCATATTAATATATTCAACTTCCAATCTTCCCAACCCTTAAGACCAAGTGATATACAAATGCACCAGCTATAAACATCAAACATGTAGTACATCTAGTGCTTCGATTATTTCCTTTTCAGCAACAGTCCTTGAAAAGTTGTAAATCATTCATAGAAATCTGTATGAATAGCTAGGAACTCTGAATGCTAATGAAATTGCAATTTAAATAAAATAGTATCTAAAATCTCCAAACTAATGCTAGAAATACAAAATTGAGAACGCATCAGATTTTCACCAGTGTTGCAAAATATATAATGTCCGTAGAAATAAATAGCATGATCGGAAAAAAAACTTACAGGACTTTTTCATAATATGATTCCATTGTGATTCTCCAACATGGCAAGCTTTCTAAAATTTCCTAGCCAAACAACATGCAGATACTTTAATAGACAAAAAACATGAAGAGTACAATAACAGAGCATTCCTAATTGTGACCTCAAAAGAGAAGAAGCATTTCCATTAAATTTTACATTTTGACAGCATCCAAAATCTTTAAGCTCAGAGTAATAACTTGTAAAAAAATAAAAAAATAAAAAAAAACAAAGTTTTGACATCAACTGTCTTCAGTTGGTTTGATAGTCATAGGAGTTGACAGAATAATCCTAGCAGATAATAGTGACAAAACCAAACTATACCTTCTGAAGGCCATTGATTGTTGTTTTGCAGATTGCTGCCTTCCTCAGGACCAATGTAGAAACTCTCCTTCAGATCTCCTATTTTTCAATTTTTTTCACAGACAAAAACTTAATGACACTCCAGAAAAATGGATAAGTAAGAAACCCGATCTGCTTTGTAAGAAGTTTTAGACAAGTATACAGTGCGTGCAAATTCAGAGCTTCTATCATGCACTTCAACTCTAAAAACCACCTATAAACTTCTTCCGCACGAATAAAAGAACCAACTTGCATATCACGATCAAACATAAATATACCCACTTACTTGAAACAAATGTATGCAACAGTTTCTTTCAATGAAACTTTCAAATACCAGCTTTTGGTATATTTTTGATGAAAAAATAACCCTTTGTTATGCAAGAGTAAGTGTTGTATCGTATGCTGCTTACATGTAGAGACTTAGCAAGTAGTAAAGCCTATAGCTCCAGAGAATGTTATTGTACTGCAAAGTTGAAAGCCCAAAGACCTGTCGTACAACAATGAATCTATGGAACTGTACCTTCTATTTTTTCACAAAATCTTTTTAATATGGCCATATATTGACCTTAAGTTGGAAAACAATTAAGACAAGCTATCATTCTCGTACTAACCAAGTGCCGAGCTTTGCCAAATGGTGGATATAGCCATCACCACTTGAAAGTATATTTGGTTATATGCAACTGCTAGGCATCACACAGTTGCGACGGCCAACAAGAATGCATGGCAAGGTTTCTGAAAATGGTTATTCCATTAAGTTGGGGCCTACGCACAAACACATTATTGTGTCACACTAAATAGCCAACCTCAAGAATCCAATTCATGAAACAAAATCGTCAAAAGGAAGGTGCAATATTATTTGCGCATGAGTTATTATCATTCCCTATAGTGGCAACCACAATATTGTGTACAATAAAGATGGTGCAAATTGTGTGGTTTCAGTGGACCGTGAGTTGGACTAAGACATCCAATCAGGACTCCCTCCAGATTTTATGAAGTTATTATCATTCCCTGTTGTGTCAACCATAATATCGCATACTATCTTTCTCACAGCAAATATGCAAGCAAAATCTCTTCATAAAACAGCATTCTTGGTTGCGTTTAAACCATTGTTTTCAGCCATCATGAGAATTTTTCCTATTTAGCCATAAACAATAGGACTTAACCCTCAATAGTCTTTTTCACCATACTTGAAATCATTCCTTCTGTTTTTATACTTGAAACAAAGCACTTTCAGTACCAGAAGGGAATCTCAATAAATTGCATCAAAACTGTGGCTAACAACAACAATCACAAGAACTTGGCAGCATTGTAAGAGATGGACCTTTAAATTTGGAAGACGGATCAAGGGTCTCGGCATACATGGGAGTATAGCCCCTGTGAGCCTCGTTGCGCTCACGCTTCATCTTCTCATCCAGAGGCAACGAGAAAAACTTCTTGCTCTCTTCAAACACCTTCTGAAAAACAGTATCCTCGATTCCGTGATTTATCAGGTAGAAGAATCCATACTCCATGCATGCCTGAAAAGATTCCGGCATCCTAAGAACTATATCAATAATATTTCCCACAAAAACGAGTTCGGGATGGATACAAAGGCACAAAATTTTGCTTTGATCAACAGTTAAGACATCAGTTCTTGGAAGTCAAACAATCAACTTATTATGCTATCAAGAACAAATGATAAAAGGACAAAAGACGAGGATCGAGACAATTCATCACGGAAAGAAAAAAAAGATAGCGAAGAAAACAGCTAAGGGGTCCGATTACGGTACAAAGAAGAGATGCTCTTAGGATTCTTGGAGCGATTTCAGGACTTGGGATTTAGAAGAAGGAACCTGGCGAATCGACCGGGCGGCGGCGGCACGGTCGGTGGAGGAGAGGTCGACCAGAGGGAGGTCCAGGTTCTTGGACATCTTCTTCGTAGATTTGTTTCCGACACCAGTGGTTGCCGGGCTCCAGGGGCTTCCTATTAGATTATCGCCGCGTGTGCTCGTCTCAGAAATCATAAATGGCGGCGTCTTTGGCAACGTTTGACATCCGAATGCCATGGTCTCAGTTTCCAAGATGAGAGTGCGCGAAGGATGAACCGCAAACAAGCTAAGCCTTTGATTTGTCATTAATTGAAAGAAAACAATAAAACAATTTTTTTTTCTCCCATCTTATACCATAAGAAATTTCTAACCTTTACATAGCAGCAATTTTGAAATGCAAAAAAGATATTGTTTAGTGGGTCAAGAATCGCGATTATCGTATCTCAATCAATTTCCAATAGTTTTATGTTTTAATATTTATTTTTTTAAAAAAATAGTTATAAAAAGTTTTGAAATTTTTAAACAAAAATCTATTTTCATAGCCTGCATTGTAAATCAGGTAGCATGGCTTCATTAGGCTTGACAATTAGAATTGCGATATTGGCTGCAGCGCAACTAGAGCTAATAATATTTTTGTTGTGTTAATAATAGCTATAATTAGTTATATTAGTAATGTTGGATCCCATTTTAATTAAATCCTGATCCCGTTTAATTAGAACCCATGTTTGACAAGTGTCCCTTGAATTTCGTAAATTCTGATAAGCTAAGGGCATTATGGTAATTCCATCTTAGTGAAGAGTTACCTTGATGGGGGGTGACTCTGTTGGGATCCCGTCAAGTTGTAGCCCACATTGACAAATGGCATCAATATGGTCCAAGTGGGAGAATGTTGGATCCCGTTTTAATTAAACTCTGATCCCGTTTAATTAGAACCCACGTTTAACAAGTGTCCCTTGAATTTCGTAAATTCTGATAAGCTTAAGGGCATTATGGTAATTCCATTTTAGTGAAGAGTTACCTTGATGGGGGGTGACTCTTCACGGGTGTAACTAATCACGGCGTTTGGTTCCTGGAGAGGGCTATAAATAGCCTGTCAGACCTCTTCTCTAATACACGCATTAAGAGCTCTCTCTTCAGAAGATCTCTCGTTAATCTCTATCCAGATCAGAGCAATCTCAGTTGATCACGACTGCGCATGCATCTCAAAGTTCAATTCAAGATGGATTTAGCAAGTCAAGGTATGATTTATGATTCATTAAAGTTAATTATTCCATCAAGTAAATGTAATGCTTCAGCAACATATTACTTGAAAGCATAGGAGTGTCCGAGTACTCCATTGTATTAATCAAAAATTAATTTATTCGTTACAAAATTAATATATATGTTGGATAAGAGATGAAATGGAGTCGCCTTAATTTTTCTCCAGTTATAGAATCCAAAAGTTGGAGCATTTCTATAAGAAATGGACTCTAAGATCGAGTGAGACAACTATAAAATAGTCCATATCCACATTCTGGCTAAATGTACTAAAGCGATCTCCAATCTTACGATGCCGATAACAAATTCTATTCCTTTCCCTTTCCTCTATTTTTTGTTTTTTTCATCACTGATATATAAGTATCAATTAAGAAAGTTATTTCCTATACGAGACGAGATTGTTTCACCACTCCTTTCAATTGATGCCCTAGACAAGCAGGACCATGCTCCCAAAGTTTAAAAATTTATGCCCCGATCAGGAATGTGCTTCCCTGCTATATGACATATTCCTTAAATCCAAGCTCTATAAATGTTCTTTGGATCCCTCCAATAACGCTTGCTCATCCAAACTCCAACTCCATATTAGAATTGCAAGTTTTAGAATTTATTGTTAGTTGGGCTTCAGGCCGGAATTAGTTTAAATTTGACATTTTCTATACCCAAGCCCGGATCATGATCAGCTTTGGTATAGAAGAGTAAGATTTGGCATCCAATGATATTATCCCGGTGGAAGGCTTGCTGGAGGAAGCCTCATTGTGCAGTGCCCCTAAGATGGACGGTTGGTTGACAACAAATTATGCGATCCATTTAGTGATGCTAGTGCAAAAAATATGATTATTTAAGGGACTTGTTTATACAGCCATTTGTTTTAGATATATGGTGTCTACATTCAATTTATTCCCAATAAATTAAAACATATAGTATGAATATAAAATTATATAAAATTACAAAAATGTCGTGACCTAATCCCCTTCCATGAAATTAAGGTAACCTAGTCCGACTTAACCAAACCTCTTTAACAGTACCATTTTCCCAGCCAAAATCCTAATTTTAATCCAATTTACATAAACTTGTGACTCTTATAAACCATTAGCTTGACCCATCAAGATAATATCTATCAGACGACACTAGCCACTATAATTGATCATATATAATACAAGTACAAAAATGTGATTCACTCATAAGACACCAAACACGACCACATATATCATAATCAGGCCACTAGAAACCAATGAAGTGCTGAAATTTGGAGCAAAGAGAACTAGAAAACCATAGTCATTGACCAGCAAAAGTTTGAAATCCTATTGTTCAAATAGGCTCCATTGCTGATTCTAGCTTTCAGATCCTATATCCCTTAGCAATTGGAAAGTTCGGCTTCTAATCTTTTCACATGTCTGCTGTCTGTGCCTCTTGCTTGTTCTAAGAGCACCGTTTCTAGCTAGCATCAAGCATTATGCACTGGTTTTTCCAACTATAGTGGTATATATTATTTCTTCCAACTATTAGATATCAACTTCTAAGTGGGTACCAGCATTTCAAAGAAGTCATTATATTGCTTGGGAATGCATCTTTCCCAATTTTTCTTCCCTATTTTTTATGTTATAATATCATATTCTTATATTTTCGTTTTTTTTGTCATACATACTTGATTAAACTAGAGGATTAATTACTCAAAGGTCAAGTCAATGATGTTTATCCAAATGGAATTACTCCTTAGAGGCATTTCCAACTAGCCAATCCAATACCTTGACCTCTCTCTCTCTCTCTCTCTTTTAATCCTTGTTTTGGCCGTCTAAGGCACTCCAAGGACAGCAGCCGGTTCGGTAAGGCAAGACCTATCCACATCGTTGCACCAAAAAAGATGGCCGACCCGCCGGCACACCTCCACAGGGTCAAATTAAAGGTCGATTTCGAAAGGGCAGCCGTAACGTCAATCATACCAATTGGAGCCTTAAAGACCGTCTCACTTATCCTCGGATTCATCACCCTTACCGCCCATGTGAGTCCTGGTCTTTTCTAGCACAGGAAATATAGTATACTAAAATCGAGAAAAAAAAAGACCAAAGGCAAGCAAAGCAAAAGAAGTTGGAGCGACGGAGGGAGGTGCCTCTTATAGTCTTATTCTAAGCCAAGTCCCATCTTTTGCTCCCTAAGTTATGGTGGGGCGCTTAAGAAACAATTATAATAACACATCAGAATGTGGAACTCAGCCAACTGTCTCACAAAATCACACCAAACACCCCCTTGCATTTGGCTCCTTAATTGGAGTTATCTGAATTAGATATCAGAAGATTCAACCCTAGATATTCTTTGATAAAAAAAAAAGGTTCTTTTTTGTTGTTTCAAGCTGGATCTAATATCGAAACGAAGATTTGAACACTCGAAAGAACATCATGTTCTTCCGCCGACTGCAGAGTTTTTGAGCGACTTAGCTGGCTCGGTGCTTGGTCAAAATGATTGTGGTGATGGCAAGTAAGAGCTAATACTGCCAATTAAAGGTGACATAACGCCCACTACCAACCGAGCAAAGGTCAGATCGATGCTTGCTCATTTTATAAAAACAAATGATTAGGATGGAATGATGTGATAATTTTATACTCAGTTTCGTTCTTTTAGATTAGCCATTGAATCCTCCCAACGTGCACACCGAACACCACAACATACCAACCTAGCATCCAGTCCATGAGCACATGCGAATAATAATTTATGATAGCATCGAGAACACAGTGAACAAAAATAATGTAAAAAAAAAGAAAGAAAGGAGGGGGACATGGGAAAGTAGGAAGCCCTTTACATGATTTACAAGTTCCAGTTCTCACAAATTAAAAGGAACATGACATTTTTATATTTTTTTAAGACTTTTTGACTGAGAGAGAGCGAGAGTCCGAGATACGCACACTACCTCTTTAGATCCGCTACAGTATCTCCCCAAATAAAATAGAGAAAAACGGGGCAAAAACAAACAAAAAAAAAAGAATGTAGATGGGAAACTAAGCTACGAGATAGGCCAAGGAATTCCCCTCGTCAAAAAAAAATAAAGGAAAAGTTGATGAAGTGTCTCCTTCCGTCAGTCACCCACCCATCAACATCATAGACATCATTAAAATGCTTAAACATAATGTACGTACGGCATCCATGGTAATCTTCTCACCGTATCCACTCAAGTATCCAACCAAATCTACGCCAAGATCTATCAGCGCCAAAATAGACCACACCATGGTGGTAATGGAGGTGAGTTTGGTTTTCGGTTTTAAGTACGCTGAAGGGTGGCATCGAGAAAAGACGGACGAAGCGGTATCGGGGCCCAGGGAGTCGGAGGAGGGGCAGGGGCGATGGGGATCGGGCGGTGGTGGTGGTGGAGAGGGTGGTGATCGGGTGGAGGCGGCACCGTGGACGGAGTGGAAGCGGCGGCGGTATTGGTGGAGTTGGAGACACGTTCGCATGAAGGACACATGGTGAGGGTGGTCGGGGGGGTCATGTGCATGTAGAACTGAGGCGATAGCTTTAGAGCCCTCAGCTCCTGGACTTCCTTCTGAAGCCTTCTGTTTTCTTCTGTGAGATTCTCGCAGCACCTCTTGAGGAACTCGCAGTCCACCTCCGTCTGCTTCAGCTTCGTCCTGAAATACCCCCAGAGCAACGCTCCGTTAGAAGCATCAAAAAATTGTACATTTTTTTCTTCCTGAAACACCTCCTCCTAATTAATGAGACACGGTCGGTCTCGGTCTCATACCTCGCCCTTCGGTTCTGAAACCAGACCTCCACCTGTCTTGGTCTTAGATTGAGCTGCTTGGCCAACGCGAGCTTCTGCTTCTGTTCTCGTTAGAGCAAAGAGAAACATGCAGGGTCATTCTCGGAAGATTAAAAAGTTCTCGCTCGCTCGTTCCCAGACTAGCCCTGGGAAGATAGAGAGGGAAGTGGGCTTACGGGGTTGAGGGTGTTATGCTCTTTGAAGCTTTCTTCGAGGATGGCGGACTGGTCCTTGGAGAGGCGGAGCTTCTTACGGGAGCCCTCGCCATCCTCCTCGTCGCTGATCCCACGGGAGCAGGCGCGCTCCGCCTCATGCTCCTCCGCGCCGGGGACCTCGCGGTCCCCGCGCTTCCCGCTGACGCTGGAAACCGTGCTGTTGGGCGACGACGCCCCAGCCTCCTCCTCGCTCTCCCTCTCCGCCGCCGGCGCCCGGTTCACGTCGATTCCTCTCAGCAGCGGTCCCTCCGTTCTTCTCTCTGCAACGTCCAAGACGCACGGCCGACTTTTTAGATTCCGTGCAGAAAACTCGCAGATCTGCTACTATTCTTACTCGTCCAAGTCCTTATAAGATATGGAAAGAAGCAGCCTAGATCTAGGTGGTCGAAGCTACCTGAGGGGTTGAGGAGATCGCTCCATTGGGACTTGTTGTGGAGAAGGAACGGCGCCGGCTGCGGCGGCGGAGGAGAAGGAGATGAAGAAGAACAAGTCGGCATGAGATTGAGCTGGAGAGGGAACCGAGTCTCCGGCGAGCTCAGGCTGAGGCTGAGCCCGAGATCCTCCTTTTCCACCATCATCTTTGACCAAAACCAGCGAGCAACCCTTTTTATCTCTTTACCTTTATTACTCCTTATTGCCTCGCTTCACCTTTCTTTCTCCACCTATCCTTTCCTTTCCCTTCTCCCTTTCTCCTAAGCTCAAGGTTAGGTTTTGTGAAGGAATCAGGGAATGGAAAGGTGGCGAGAGGAAAAAGCGGATGAATGGGAATAGGAGAGTCGGAGAAGGTCTTCAAAGAGGCCTTGGGAGATGGACATGGGAAGGGCGGCACGGGGTATGGGGGGTTTTAAATAGTGGTCTCTTCCTTTCTTCAATCATGGCCTGTGTCAGTGTCTCCCCAATTATCGCAATCATGGCTGTTCCCAAACCCTAACCATCTCCCGAAACCTTCTTAACCCTGGTTAAACCCCCCCGGGTCCGTCCCCCATCCTCCTCCCATGAGAAACCCGTGGCTCGCTCGTTCGTCCACCGAGCCCCAGGAACCCGCACCGGCTCCACCACCTTGTTGACCTTTGACCCCCTTTCCCCGCTTCCACCATCGAACCAGTTTAAAGCAGAGCAAGAAATCCTGCTTCTCTCTCTTGCGAGCATGTCAAGTGGCGTGATGTCGGGAGGGGGGGACGCACACAGCCCACATGATTGCAATACATGATACCAATTTATGTCCATCATTGCCTCCGTGAAACTATTGCTGCTCTTGATGTTGATATATGAGGTAGGATGATGAGGGAGAGGGAGCATATAGGTGAGCCCCCCCGCACCATTGAAGGCCAATTCATACTCGCCCACATCATTGTGTCGCACAGGGTACCACCATCATAACATCATCATTAACCATCATCCACTACGTATCATCAATATTAACCTTGTATCATCACAGCCCTTAAAACTAGGTGTTACTTTAGTAATCACGTATTTAAGATACGTGGGGGATTTAGCATCCGTGTCCGTGACCAAATATCTCTGCTACATTGATGACAGGAAATTTAGCACCATTTGTTGCGATCTAGCATGGTGATTTAGTTGTGGATAACTGTCGTGGCTCAACCAATAAATGATTTTTTACAGTATAAATTGCAAGCATCTAGTTTTTGGTAATTTTTGAGGAATTTATGCTAATTGGGAATTTATAAATTGGTTAGATTTTGTTTTTGCTTATAAATAATTTTTCACCGTACATGACAAAAACACCCAATGTGAATTGATGTTTGGTAGATTTTGTTGCAAGTCAGATTATGATTAAATTTTACATTTTGTCATTATGCAATCTATATAGAGATAAAACTAGATCTTCACTTAAATATAATCAGGTTTCACATTGAGCTCTTGAATATAATTTATTATTTATAAACTTCTTACATACTAAAAATTATGTGCTTTAGAGGCTCTCACTTCGAACATCAAGCATCCGAAAATTGAATAGTTCAAATAATATGAAATATGACTTTTTTTTAACCACTTTATACATGATTTAAAAAGTCTTTAAATCATATAATTTTTAGTATTTAAATAATTTAGAGGTAGTATATCGCATTCAATAGCTTCGATCATCAATATGGAATCGCCATTAATAGTTAACAGTTTTTTTATTGTATACAGTAAAATATATAAAACTTTATATACAGCAGAAATTTTGTAAAATTTTTTGCAATCAAGTGTCATTAGTTTTTGATTTTGTTGTCGCATGCAAATAAATCTCTACTATATATATAACAAAAAATACATTTTTGACACTTTGCAGACGTCGGGCTTAAAAAGTATATATATGAAAATTTATGCCTCACTTTCCTTCCTAGATTCCTCATTTTTTTAATAATCTTTAAATTTTTTTGTGCATCAAATGACTAAAAAATTACATCATGTACTTATTTGTTGGCTAAAGTCAGAAACTATGGGCCTAAGAACCAACTCCAGAGTTTATGCGGCAAAAAAGAAATCTTATTTTTATTGGATTTTTTTTTTTTTTTTTTTTTTTTTTGGAGAAAAAGCTGCATCACAACTCTTGTACATGCTGTAACAGTTGTATATATATTTTTATTATATTAAGTACATTTTGAATAATTACACTAGCTGGATTGGGGCCACAACCATCCAATGAAATATTGCTCTGTCCACTGGACAGACCGTGTCATGCACTGTCCATGTCATGCACTTCAAAACAGAGGAGACACCACCAGTCATGACATTAGCCATGGCAGTCCTTCCATTGCCAATAACATCAGCCGCAGCCTTTGTGTTTCTTTACTTTATTGTCGATAATCCCCTCCTATTCTGACGCTTCCTCCATGCGTTTGGCGGGTGGAATAAAACCGCAGAAGGAAGATGAACTGATCACACCCCTACCAACGAGCCCACAACCTCTGCCGTGCATATTTTGCTTATACTCAGTGTGTCATTTAGATGGCCACCCTATTACGTGCCAAATACTTCACTGGTGAGGAGATAAGAGGTGACCGTCAATTTTTGCGATCGGAGAATATGACATTCTATGCAGAGATGTATTTAGTCCCGTATTGATTATTCGCTGAATAGATTTTGAATACTTATATAGAATCAATAAATTCAAATAATACGTTCCGGCTGATCTTTTAGGGTGAAATCCTGCATTGTGACAAATGGTATTATAACAAACTCGGGTTATAATCTATATGGTCGACTATGAGATACTGCAGCATGGATCTATTGAGGCTGACCATGGGCCGATCGTAGTACTTGTGATTAGATTTATATATATTTGAACTATTAGCTCGACGAGGATATTAGGACTTAAACAAGCAATATAGCATAGCACTGTGACGACCCATGCAATCGTCAATTCTGGACAATGTGACAACCTATGCGATCGTCAAGGAACCCAAATAATATCTTCCATATAGTCTTTTTTGGGTGAGATTCTGGATTGTGACAAGTGGTATTAGAGCGGATCCGGCGCATAATCTATGTAGACTAGGAAATACTACATCACGGATCCATTAGAACTGACCATGGGCCATGTGGTGCTTGTGATTAGATTTATATAGATTTGAATGTTTAACATGACGAGGACGTCAGGACTTAAGCGGAAGAGTATGTGAAGACTCATGCAGACATGTGTGTAGCGCTACATCAGTTATTTGTTGAGTAAATTTTGGATACTTATATACAGAATCAAGGAACCAAATAGTACATTCCAGCTAGATTTTTTGGGTGGGGTTGTTATGCACAAACGGGTAAAAATAATGAATAATTTACGACAGCTACGCCTTCATAAAATGTTAACTAGCACCTGGAACTCCCCTAGGTCGTAATTCCGAACGAACCGGCTTCACCAGGCATCTCCCCTGGGGCCACCTGAACCGGATCCAAGGGCTCGCCACTTCCATGGTAGGGCCCACCTAGATCGTAAGCCGAGCCGATGCAGCCGAGCCAGGGTGGGGGGGACACGGTGCAGTGGGGGTTCACGTGGAGGCGGGATGGAAAACCAGGGCGAACCCACGTGGACCAACATGTCGTGCCGCGGCACGTGCCAGTACACCACGGAAAGACGTGACACGCGGGGCCCGTCGTGCTCAGTCGTGCGTGTCACGCTGTCGGCCCGGCCCCCGACACCCACACCCCGCAATCATTGGCGCTCTCCCAACTGCCCCTACTCGTAACCCCCGGAATATCCCCCCTCCCCTTGGGTCTTCCGGATGCCGACTCTTACCCGGAAAACTCATCAGGAGCGCCGGAATCACGCTTTGGTTTTGCTCTCTTGGGTTCGTGCATGGGCGGCATCATCGAGCATCTTCCTCGCAATCATGCACTTCATCGTATCTATCACTGGAATACGATGCTTCTCAACTTGAGAATATATTCCATTCACTTGTAAGCATCTGAGGTAATTAACGGTCAATTTAACAAAAATATAACTTACTTGGGGGAATAATATTGTATCCTTTTGAAATGTCTGGTGCGTGTTTGTAGCAGGTTATGTTTTATACTCTAGTGCTAGCTCTCCAATGCTAATATTTCATGTTAATGAGAGTAGTTTGGCAAGTTTTAGCATACTAATTCTCGAGCCTGCAAGCCAAGATATTTTGTGGGTGTTTTGGGGTGATAGATGTCCACCTATCTTGTTCAAACAGTGGCTTTTAGTGGTTGGTTCCTTCAATCAGGCATTAATATTTGGAGGATAGTGTTGTACGTACTCGAGCATTTATGATTTTGGTTGAATGATACTGCATAACTACCTCTACCTAGCTCATTTATTCCAATGCTTACTCGGCTACATGAGGGGCAAGTAAAAAGGTAGCAAGTGATGTAACACAAAGGCCAACCCATTGATCATAAGTTTGGCAATGATTGATCTCGGGATTTGACCATCCTAGGAGTATCTCATTTCATCAAAGTTTTTCCAACAGAAAAATTAAAAGCATTGCTACAAAAATATGGAACATTGTCGGTAGGTATTTGGAAGTTGAGCTATCATGCTATCATTAGGGCCACATATAAATTATATGCTGGTTTTATCTTGATGCATGCTAATAAGCTTAAGGTTTTTGTTTTCATGTTTCAAAAATCTCACTGGAAATGGATTGACAATCTGAGGCCAAAAATTAGTGATAAGCTGACTTGAACAAAAGTGCCATATTTTTCATGTACGGAAATTTAGTGAAAAAATTCGATAAATAGTAATTAGTTTTATTTTTTAAAAAAGGTTGGATTAAACTAAAATCTCTTGATAAAAAAGAAGAAGAGAGGCATTCCTAATTTGGGCGAATGCTTACGGTAAATATTAATTTTATGATAGCACAAAAAATGTATATAGAATTAAATTTGCTCTGTGTGACAATAAATTACTTGTCCTATAATATAAACTTAACATGATGTATTTTTTTATCTAATAATCTGCGGCCAATATTTTGATGTGAGGGGTTGGATGGAGTAAAGGTTCCACCAAGGGAGAGTGAACCTAGAAGTGTCCATTAATTTTCCAAGAAAAAGTCAAGTGGTAGTTTGGGAGGAGGAGGGGTTGAGTGGTTAATAATTATTATAAGGAGGGATTGGGAGATTTGGGGGGAGAATAAGGCACCCAATCCCCCTCCGACCCTGCGGATTTAATCCCGGCACTATGTCGGAATAATGATGGTTAAGTGTGCCCCCACGAGTGCGTGCTAGCTGTCCCACGTGTCCCCCCAATTATGACCTTCACTACCCGACAAGCCTTATCATGGGAGGGAGGGGGATATTTATATTTGAGAGAGAGAGAGCGCACCCCAGCCGAACTAGTCCGTACGAGGCTTATTCCCGTTCCCACGAGACCCGTATATGCCCATGGCCCTTTTATTCCGTCTCCCGAGAATAACACCTCCTCCCGTTCCAATTTATCCTCCCAAGTACATTTGGAACGCCGTGGTACCGTCGTGAATATATTGAAAGATAGGGTTACTTGTACGTGAATTCCATGAACTTGCGGTTATTTTATTCCGCGCACGTGGAAGGAACGTGGAGTGCCGGGCGACGACGAGCACGACGCCAGCGAAGGGCACGTGCGAGCGCGGGGCCCCGCGGTCAAGGTACCGCAAATCATCGGAGATTTTTGTTGGTTCCTATTTTTATATCCGGCTTCCTCGTTGCTTCACCTCAGGCCGAGGCGGTGGCCGTAAACCGTGGAATAGGAGAAAATCTAGTACGCTATACGTGGTGGCCTTTTGATTCAGCTGTGAGATTCGAGCGGACAGATCAAGACCGTTGCTTTGGGATGATGATTTAGGCCGGGTGGGCCCGTCTGACGCTTCACACGTGAAGGCATTCCTCGTCTAGAAATGGGAATCCAATGCTTGGGTGGGCCTTGTATTTAATAACCCGTTTTCCCATTGTACTGGTGCATTCCGAAACTGTTAGTCACTGTAGTAAAAATTATAACAACTGATATTTATCTCAAAAATAAGATAATTGCTGAAATAACAGGTATTATAACGATATTATAACGAAAAATACGAATAATAATGATAAATTAAGGATATTATCTTTCTTTTTATTTTTTATTAAATAAAATATTATTTTTTTTGGGGGTGGGGGGGTGGGGGGAGGGGGGATTGTAGAATCATTTTGGGAGAAATATTGAGAGAAAAATTAAAATTTTAAAAGAACAATATTTTATTTAAGAAAAATATAAGTAAAAATAATGACTGTTATTTATGTTATAATGGTCTGCTATAAAGAGAAATAATTTAAAAAAATACTCTCTTTGTCTATTTTTATGTTATTTATCTCGATAATGTAATATAGGTTGTTTCGAACCACCATTATAACAATTATAATATTGTTACTTAAAATCATGTTCTTCGAGTTCCATATTGGACATATGCTAGAAGGATGGAAGTTAGTGTCATAGTATTGTAGACTAACTAGAATGTTCTAGTGAATGGATATGTAAGCAAGATGGTTGTGAGTCGAAGATGAGAGGTAGCAAAGGCATGGACAATTATGATACTACAATTGATTACAACATCTTGTTGGCTTCGAGTGGTCCCTTAGATCATAATTGTGGAGTGACTCCAAACCTAGTCTCTTGATGGTCTAGTCGATGGTCAGAGGTTTAAACTTCCATTCATTAGGGTTGCAAATATTTTGAGGAAACGCTACTCTTTGCTGAGTAACAAAAAATTAGTCATACACCTCATCCATAAATTAGCCTAACTTGATGATCAAACCAGATCTTAGGGCATGGACAATTTTATAACATTATTTTTTGGATTCAAAAAATAGATGAGTTATTTTTTTCGCCTTTGATGCCACTTTAAATGCATATTATTTAATGTGGTCAAGTGATATTGAGCTGCACACTCTCATCAACTCCGCAAGGTTGGCAAGTTGATGTAGCTATGCATCCTATGTTTCTAGAGAAAATGATTAAATATGAGTAACCATGATGAACGACATATAGTAAAGTCAATGATTAATTATGATAACATATAGCCAAAATGTCCAACATGATTACGGTTGAATGATTACACTCGGTAATATCTTGGATCATGCTATCATGACACTTCCTAAAAATGAATCCCAAATATATATAAATACATTGCACTCTTACTCAAGTTATATGCCTCCATGATCTGAAAGTAAAGCTGCTTTCATAACTTGCATGGTCTCCATAATCACTCTTCCAGAATGAGATAACACTGACAGGTCTTATGTCACCCATATCAACCTGTAAACCAATTTGATACGGAAATACAAGGTTCAGAATTGTCATTGTGGACCCCAACTCAGTCTGAACTTGACAATTACTGAGTAGTGCCACGAACATCTAACTAAACTTGGCTTGACCCAATATGATATAAACAACAACTTGGCTCAATGAATCTATAGAAAGCCATCTTTTCGACCAAAAAAACTATTTAGCAGTTAAAAAGGATGGATGGATGACATCTTGTTTGCACCCCATACCATGCAGTTCAAACTAGGATAGATGTAATGGCTTGAATCACACAATCTTGAGTTGTACTTTGAGTAATTTCCCTTTCCATAACATAACATAATATAGGATAATATATGATATATAGTGATATCTATTTTAATATTAAATGCAAAATTTCAGTGCCATTTTGCTCATTGCATGTGGCTGTTTACCTCTGTATTCCTGTGATTACTCCCCTCATAAGTAAATATCTCACTAGGTTTGTTCTAACAATTTTTTTTTTTTGCGCTAAGGCGGGTAGATCATACTTGACGAATATAGATGTATCCAATAAAATCAAAAAATAGAATACCTCGGAGTGCAAGAGACAATTCCCCATCACCAGCCTACAAGATACTACCAGAGTGATTGGCTACATAAGCTGCCACTCAATCCGCAGCCCTATTAGCTTCACGAAAAACTTGTTTGGCCTAAAAGGCTCACCCATCTCTCACCATTGCCCGGATATCTCGGAGCAAAGGGTGGACGCAACCATTACCCCTTAAACCTTCCGGATCCAACTGATGATAGTGGTCGAGTTCCCCTTCAGGACGATGGAGCTGGCTCCTAAAATACACCGGACGTGATGAAGGCCCGCCCAAGCGGTCTGCAACTCCGCAGCCGAAACCGATATTTCGAAGAGAAATGCATATTTTAAAATTGAGTGCATATTTGTTAAATATAAAAATTTAACAGAGTCATTCATGATATCTCCCACACCAATTGCATGTGCCAGAGAGACTTTAAATATATAAAGTGACAAGCAGAATGAGTATTGGTGATACTGATGCTTAGTTTGTCTGTTTTCTGACCCAGCTGGGTATATACAAAGCTTGCATGTTGGAGGCTTTGGATTCCATATGATTAGTGGGGATAATATAAAATGTGGAATGTAATCCCATGTCTCTAAGCATTATTCAAATCCAAGCCAATCTATCCCTTATCAAGTGTTTAGTATATAATAAGAATGATTACTTTTTAAAGTACCTTCTCACTGCTATTCCTCAGTCATGCTGCATTCCCACACGTACTGCATCATTTCTAAAACCATTGCTTTCAATGATGCTGTCGCGCTGGCTGCTGCGACCGCATGGATTTTATTCGTTATTTTATCTTGATATAGCGGACTGCGGGGTGCCTCCTGGGATTTCATGTCTAACGAATGAAAGCTTAATCGAACAACGACCGTTCTTTCTACGCCAAAAACCTTTTTTTATAATAAAAAAATTAGATTTTTTTATATAAATACCTCTCTAAATATTAAATTTTATATAAATATATTTTCAAATTAATATTTGCATGTATACTTTCGTAAAATACTTGTTTTGCTATTCTAGTCTTTGTTATTCATATTTTTATATATATACCCTCGCCATCTAATACCGTTAAAAAATTAATAGTTTCAAATTAAAATGATTAAAATATTCTTAATTTGTAGATGTGTAAAAAAAGGACATTTATAGGGCGATCGCGATGGAGGACAAAAAAATAATTTCAAAATTCTATTTTATTTTTAATTAAATTAAATATAGTTTTTATTAATGGTGTTAGAAGAATGGTTATATTAGAGGCATTTGTACAAAAACGGTATTTTATGAAGGTATAAAAATAAATATAAATTTTAAAAGAATATTCACACGAATTTGAATTTTCAGAAGGATATTTATATAAAAAATCTATTTAAATTTTAGATATTTTCGATTAAAAGCATGATGCAATAACCATCTTTCTTTCAAAAAAGAAAAAGGAATAACAGTTATGTAACTATCTTGCTCCGGCAAGAATGCTTCAGAAACATTTTGGTTGCTAGGTTTTGTCTGATATATAAAATCTTCTCTTTTTTGCTTTGAGAGAGAGAGAGAAAGAGAGAAAGATGGCAGATCTATACAAGACAAATAATCCACATGCTAATACTTATAAATGCAAGCCAAAACCTCTGTAGGGACATTGCCCAATATTCACCTATCTATATATGATTGGTATTAGTTCTATAAATATAGAGAAAATTATATGTTTTTGAGAGAGGGATTTGTTCTATGAGCATTGAAGTCAAGTGAAGGCTCTTATTATGAATTTTTTCATTGGGACACGATCATAATGCATCTATATTCAGTTCATTATATGGATTTGCAGATGAAACAATGCGTTTAATGTCTGACCACCCTTTACTTAGGCCGATGTATGAATTTTGATATGGAAACATCCATTAGAAGGTCAAGGGAATTGATTATCACAAAGAAAAGGGGTGGGTGAGGTATTTTTTAATAGGTATCGCTAGCAGTTTCGCTAAAGAAAACTCAACCAATTAACACATGCCATAAGCTGCTGTAAAGTTATGAGAAATCCTATCAGATTGATTCAATTGTGCTCAAAGAATTTTTTTAATTGAATTGTATGGATAGAATGGCTCGAGCCTATTCTTTAATCATTCTCTTTTTCTTTTTTTTTGACTTTTTAATAAGTCTGATGAGGTGCCAGGGAACCAGATCTCAAATCTAATTACACCTTCCATAAATTCGGGAACATGCTCCATCAATGCATAGCTGGTACAAAATTGATGTGATCATTAGAAGTGCGGGTGAAAGGTCCATCACAGCCTTCTCTGAGTTTAGGCTATCATCATAACTTCATTTTTGACTGTCTCGTAACTTTTGATAAGAAAGAAGTTGAAATGATCTGTATTTCATAACATAATATGAACTCTCCTAACCACAGCATGAAATATATAAACCCTACAAACCACCTCCCTATTCATTTACCTAGAAGTGAGATGTTTGACGAATAAAATAGTGATATTATATGCCCAGATTGAATGTAAAACCAAAACAGAGTTTGGTTTAAGTTTTGGCCAACCTTGAACCAAATCATTTACGCCTGCTTGCAATGTTCCACTATCTTGATCAGACCAATAAAAATTTAGTGAGTACTGAATTATACTGGAATGGAAAATTGCCCAAATCAGTTACCAAACTGGTTTCCAACTCGAAGTGGCGCACCATGGATGGCCCAACTCCACATCAAACACCCGGGAATCACACCAGTCTCCACATAAAGTCATACCATGTTACTTGCAAACTAGTTTGGTTGTTGCTTTGGCCCCCCTTGAAATACTCTAATAGAACATAGTTTGGAAGAACAAGGCAAGCATTAATATAATGCTTGCGCAATTTCCTATTTTAAATGGCCAATAATTTTGTTCATCTTATACTACAGCATCTGCAAAGGATGTAATAACGAAAAACTTGGCAAAGGATACAGTGACCATGATGCATGAAACTGCCCGAAAGACACCTTGCCTTCTGAAAAAAGAGCTGTTTCACAGAAACAAAAATTTGTTTGGCATGTCAGATATTGCTCTACTTTGAACCTTTCTATTCTGTTCTACTATTTTAAACTTGTTTCACTGTAAATGTTGCATATACACTATCCTGAAACAACTAGCATTTCAAAGTCCCAATGAACATGGTCAATGCCCTTCCAATGATGCCAAAACAGGCTTGTGGGATCTCTACCATTATTGCATGCAGGTGAGGTTCTCCTGATTAGGTGAACTATAACAATGACCTTCTGGGACAGCTTTGCAGGTCATTCAGTTCTGGGGACTTCCAGTCCTTGATTGCAGAAAGAAGAGACTGGTTAGGTATCAGATCTTTATTGGGCAATGGTAAATTTGACATTCGAGACTTGTCATTTCTCCTGAGCCAGGTCTCAAACGCATTTCAGTTGTATGTATACCCATCAAAAGCAATGCAGGGATCATCCATCACTCTCTGTACAAAAGTTCAGGTAAATTGGTTTAGGTCAACTATAAGAATATATCTTATTTCATTTGAAGCAGTTAAATACTAAAATTGAATATAAATAGTCTCAATGATAACATGGACAACTTTAAAAAAAAACATCAGCCCATGTCATCTGGTATCAATAGTATGGAAAAAAATTTCTCAAACACTGCAGTTTTTTTCATTAACATTTTACCTAATGACAATGTGGCATATCCACAGGCCTTGTAATACATCACATGGAAAACTGCAAAGAAATCTAAGATATTCAATTCAGCTCATATGATTCTTCCTTTTTAAGGAACACATGGATCAGCTTGGAGAATATTGTTAAACTTCAGGTCCTGATGCAAATAAGTTGATGAGACCTCGGCATACTTGTACAGAGACTTGGCATGCTTGAAGGATCTCGCCGTCCAAGTTCCAGACACTTTCATCATGTGATGAAACAAAGGTAAATGCAGGTGTCTGTAGAAAATAAATGATTACTTTTGAGGCAACACAAAAAAAGGCAAATAAAACTAAAAGTTAACCATACTTTATGATGTTCCACAAAATCAAAATTCAGAGGGTCCGACCCGCTCCTTGTAAGCTGAGTAAGATGCCTGCAGAATACCACTCACCGGTTAGATAAATTTGCCAGCAATCGACTAAAGATAAGCACCTGTTAAACTATCATTTTTCAGTGAATGAGGCTCTTCAACAGTTTTAGAAAAATGTGTAGCTATTTCAATACAAGCATATCCAGTTAAGCAGCATCAAAAGAAGCTCTCTCAGTCTATTTTAGTTATAATTCAAATTTTCCCTAAGGAAATAACTTACTCCCTAGTTCAATTTACTGATGCCCTAATGCTACTTATGGTTGGGAAAGTTGCACCAATGGAAATCAAGTCTCCGCCACGTGGACTAGGAAGAATTATGTTAGGGTCAGAACAATTCATGTAATTCTCTATTGTTTATATTATAAGAAAATAAAAGAGGAAGTCTATAGCAATAAACAATAAATAACCATGAAAGGTAAATGTAATGCATAGCATATAGCCTCGGAGTCAGAAATGGAAACTGAAGTGGGCTGTTGTAGTAATTGCTTCCATAGTCACTTCGCATAGGCTTCAAACATAAATGCACAGATTATATGAATATGACTTGCAAATGAAACATAAGGAATCCAAGAGGTATAGAAAGTAAAAACATAGCATCCTCAGCAATCAACTTGAACTTGGAGAAATCAATGTAAAGAACATTGCCATCATGAAAAAGCTTCATAAAAAATCAAATCAGTGATAAAATAAAAAAAATAAAGAAGCAAGCATGGACTCCATTTTATATCTTAGCCAACATTCACCAAAGAATATCACTGTTACCTGGACTGTTGTGTCCAGCCCCAGGAATCTCTCGTGCCACATATCGGCTATCATACATGCAACTAACAACTTACAAACTAATTGAATTTTGTGATTGTAAATTTTACAGATCAATGGAGAGAGGCTTCTGTCAATTAGTCCAACACAATTCTTCACTGAATTCTACTGCTAGAAATAGGATTTTGTTGTTATCAGAAATCGGTGAAGGGAGGAATTATTAATGATGATTTATAGATTGTCATATATGTTTTGTATCTAGAGCTAAATTTGGAGTTCCAAGAAAATTTTGTATTTCTATATGAGTACTATTGCTAAGCTAGATAGTGAAGTATTTACAAGATAGCATGGCACCTACCTTAATAGCACCTTTTTTCATCATTGTTGAAGCTAAAATCCTTACAGTGTAATGTAGCAAATGAGTAACCTTACATTAATGATTTGTACTTGCAACCACTTCCTAAAATCAATGAAAGCATAAATAATTTGCTACTGTTACATCATTCAACATGCACAAAGTAAATTATTTGAACATATCAAGAATGACATGAATTAATGATTCCTACGCCAAAATCTAACTGCAGACTAGATTCACAAAATTTCATGCTTCAGCAAAATGTGTTGGTGCAAGTTCCACTCATTGCCAGCTTTTCTTGTCGGCATATAACAAGTAGAATTGTATTATGCTAATGTCACGATTAGGCAAATTACCATAAGTAGTATGGACGAGGACAATCTTTGACAAGTATAAGATGAAGAAAGCCATCAGCAAGGTGTGCATCAGCCACCAAACCATCAGGAGCTCTTTCATTACGGCATGAAATAATTGCCGCCCCAACACTAAGGAAGCGTCCCTTAGATTGCAGCCATCTTGAATTCTCGGAATGAATATTGGGGCTAGTGATGGCTCTATTTGAAGGAAACTGAGCAGAATTTTTAGGCTCATTACAGACAGCGCAGTTCATACGGCAAATCACTCTGTTAGAATTTTGTCGAGAAAGTTGTGATGATTGTGTTTTATTTCCTCCAGTATGTGTTATGCCAGTCAGTGGGTCAAATTTTCCAGTTTCCAGAAAAGCTATTTCCGCCTCATATGATCTGAATAAAAAAGCAAAGGTGATTATCAGAAGTGCAGTGTAACCAGCAGTCAATTGAAGTTATAAAATGCATGCTACAGTGATCATTTAAGAATAACCTGTGTTCCAGAAACACCTTTGTCCCAGCAAAATCATAACGTACAGGGCCCATCCAACGATATTTTTCACTCTCCTTAATGACATCTCCATAAAATCCATACCTATTTATAGACCAAAGAGATTCCTTAAAAAGAAGCATCTTATATATTTAGTTATTAAAATAAAGAAAACAATTTATTGCATGAGAAGATAGTCTTGTTAACAACTGTTTCAGAAAGGTAATTTCTTGATGCAGAGGATTTCAAACAAACAAATTGAGATGAACTGGTATTCCAGTTTTTTCAGTTTATTTCTGTAACTATTTGTCAGGCAAAATATAATGCAGAATCCAAGTCCCAAAGAAGTGCAGGGGAATAAGATCAAGCGGTATAAATGAGGGGGACAAAAATATTTGACACTACAACCTGTTTATCATTTTCTGCAACACAAGGAACCACAAAGTCAAATTGTCAAGCCTACATGATTCATGGCAGTTTGTTGGATATTAGGAAGCATATAGGATTCCAGGACAGATCAGCCATTATGTGTCCTTCCATGCATGCATATGTGTATGGCTACTCAGTGAATGGTAGTACTTGCCACAAAATGTAGAATTTTCTTGATATATCGCATCAGAGACATATATAGGCAACCCATCATAACTTCCGAGATATGTGCACTATCACATTACTTTAACCTCATCAAATGGCGGGGTCGAATATATTGGAATCTCAAATATGGTGAATATGAAAATATTAGCCACTTAAATAGGCACTTGAAATCGACCATATCTGCAACATGTTGCCAATACATACCATCATACTTAAATTCCAATGCAATAGAAACAAGGGAACATATTTGCCTGCACTCTGTAAAATCTTTCAGACAATGAAGAGCAATTGTATCATCTTGGCCGCCTATATATTTTCCATGAAATAGCTTAGATCAATCTATCAAGGAAAATAAACATGTACTAATTCACATAATTTTAAATTTTATATGACCTAAAGACCACGGTATGTTCCTCTGATTATAATGCAAAACTGACAAAATTGCTACACTGAGACGAAGTTACAATAGTTGATATACAATTCTGAAGTCAGTTTCTGCCTACTCGCAAGACTATCATCCCATAGAACACATTTTCTAAAACTAGAACAAGACCCTGTGACGCGAAAGAAACTTCAAATCTATACTACATCCAGTATCCTATTCATATCAATTTAAGTTTCCTAATGGAAAGAAGCCTATATCAGAAATAAACATGCAATTTTTATAACCATCTCATTTAGGAAAACAAGTAGTAAGACATAGGCATGTCAGTAAACGTATTTGGAGTGGCCATCATAACTTGAGTTATTTACGGAACATGCTTGTGAAAGTAGGCACTATAGATTAGAGTCACTACCGTAAATCTAAATTTACTTGATGATGAAGTAATACCGAGATGCCTAAATTTACTTGATGATGAAGTAATACCGAGATGCCTCCACCTGCCTAGTACACATAGATCGAATAACTGAACTTAGAATTTTGACTTTTGGATATCAAACTGATAAATGTTTAACTTCAGACATATGTCTGCTAGGTTCACTTTCCATACCTTTCATAACTACCGCATCCCCTACCACAGAATCATAGTTCAAAACCTTGCTAGGTCAACTTGAAACTTGGCCAAGTCGAAAGTCGACTCAACTCTGAAGATTTCAAGATGACTCAGCAGGTGATTGGCTGATTTGCCAAGTTACTTGGAACTTGATTTGAGCAAGTTCCGCTCAGTCAACTATCTGATGATAGTGTTACCATGTTTTTAACTTTATGCATTTCATAATACTTATGCTAGGCAAGTAGCATGAAAGTAAACACTAACAAGATCTGGGGTGACTTTATCGTTACATAAAATAAATGGGATTTTATGGATCTAGGATTATTATATTTCCTTAAAATAAGGTGAATTGATGTTTATTTAGTACATGTAAACTTTTGCAATATTTTATAACACTTGCATATGTTAATAAATTTTATTATCCATTCTTGATATGCAAGATTCAGTGGGTGCTCAGCCAAGTCATCAGTCAACTTGACTTGGCTGACTTTTGAGTCCAGTTGGGTTTTTGGATTTCCGAACTAGCTTACATAAATCAAATCAAAGTATAAATAGCGTACCCTGCAAAAGAAGCTGCATAGCGTACATAAGGCAAATCCATGGATGAAGGGCTAGTTTTCCATCTGACCACCTGAGCTATATCAAGTGATATCCTCTTGCCAAGGATAATGTGCAAAGCAGATGTTACAGGATCTCGCATGCCAGTAGTACTGCAAAAACAGAAAGCAACTCTCTCTCTCTCTCTCGTAAAAGTACTATTAAAAATTCAAAATGATTAATTTAAGATTCATTTAAATCAATTGTCAGTTAAGTGAGTTCAGATTAACTGCATAACTCCAGAAAAAAAAGCATGGATAAGGCATGCAAGAATTAAGGTTTGTTTGTTAAATAAAAGTGAACGAGGACTAAGAAAACACACTTGAAGCTTCCTAGGTGAAGATGAGGTCAAAACCCTCATCTACATAGAACATGATAAACTATGGAATGAAGCAACCATCATCCACACTCAATTTAAATTCTGAAACGAAGATACCTGATCACAATAGCATCAGTTGAGCCGGCTGGAATTATTCCAAGTCTAAACCAATCATTTGGGAAGGAAATTACAGGATTTTGATCTGCACAGTAGCCATGGTGATCTTGTCATTCAGTGCTGGGAAAATTAGGTGCAACTACTGCTTTCTTTGTTAGGGCCTGAATTGTTGCAGTGAGTATTGATTCTAGTACGGGATTTCCAATAGCAAATAAACTAGTAGTTACATACTGAATTTTGAGATGCCCACTCCATTAGATTCTGAAGTTAAGAGAAGAGGTTCATGATCATCACTTTTAGAAGAAGTCTCAGTAGACGAGCCATTTTTGTCGTTATAATAGGCTCTACCATTATTATTGCTATTATTTCCAAAAATTTGGTCCTTTTCATCATTTACAGAATAACTAAACTCTGTTGGAGCTGGTGGATAAGGAGCCTTGTGCCTTGAGGAAAGAATGCCATTCAGAACTTCATTAAAGAGACCATCACCCCCCTGAGACAGCATTGGATCAACATATTTCAGGAAACTATAAAAGAAACAAAATGGAATGGTGTAACACCTAGTTTTAAAATAAAGAACCCATATGAGAACTTTCTTTTCTGTGCATGACCTTATCTCGGCAGCATCATAATTCATTAGATCTTAGATCTGGTAGTTTGTCACTTTAATACATAAGTAAAACATGGATTTGCTTCCAGTTACATAAAATGTCTCATAAAGTTCTGCATGTGCTATTTATTAGTGGAGCCTGCACATTGTAAGCTAGCAAATAGATTAAGCTCCTAACTAGGTTACTATAAGTCGGAGTTTTTAAGTTTGGCATAAAGCTAAGCTATATTTAACATTCATACTGTGTTAAACATGGAAGGGCTATTGCAAAGGTTTTGTACAGGCTGCACTGTGAGTCTGTGATCTCTGTCCTAGCTAAAGGGTGGGAATGAGTGAGTGCTATATGTGTTCATCTCGCCCGGATTATGTGTTGCTTACCACATATACATGAACCATCATGGAAGTTATCAGACAATTCTGTTGGGACTCATATATTAGCTCTATCATCTTAATGTTACATTTGGTCAAGCTTAAAGATGATTTAGTGGGTTGATTTGATCACCTATTCAAGTTTTGGGGAAATATTTTACAAAGATACAAGAATTTATTGAGCAAACACCAAAGTGGCACGCAAGTTTCACCAACCATCTCAAGCTAATATGTGAAGCCATATGGGAAAAATGGTTTGAGTCAAGGACGGTTCCGGCCGACTCGAGCCATACTGGTGGCTCAACGGTACAGTTTCGGCAACGAAAACGAGATCCGTTGCTGGAGCCGGAGAAGGAGAAGGAAAGAGAGAGCGAGCGGGGGAGGGAGGGAGAGGGAGAAGTGGCAGACGCCGGCAGAGGCCGCCCAGTACCGGTTCCTCCGACCTTGGTTTGAGTGCTCAAGTTATATATCTATATCCATAATCATGACCAACAAGCCTTCTCCCAACTACTTGAGATCAGTTTTATGAGTTACCTATTTTCAGAAAAGGCTAACTCTTCTTTTATTATCTTCATAACTTTCCCACAACTTCCATCTCATGTAATACTCCCATTCCCTCTTTCCAAACCCTCAATGCAATTCATACACATCCTCTTATAATAGGGCATCCTCAAGTCATTGCAGCAAATGCCCAACATCTCAGCCAAGCATGTCCAAGTGCAACTCACACTTTTAAGTCTAGGACTTCGCAGGGACATCATGATCATGCTTATGGGTATGCCCCTCATCATGATTACTTTTACTTAATTGAGGGCTCCAAAAAAAATATCCAAAACTAAAATCCCAATATAACATCATCCAGAAAAACATAAAAATCCACCAAGTCCCGGTGTCACAAAAAATTGAAGAAAATCACAGGAGAAACATTTAAAACAGCAAAAATAGAGCTATAGTCCAGCCTCAACACCAACCAGCTGCATATGTTTTCCTATGAACACCAAGCCATGAAAGCAACCATGTTCAAGAGAAAATGCCTTCTTTTTTGAACAATCTACCATCCATCGACAACAAACCGTCTCCACCAACGGAGGGTAATAAACATGCCCATGAAAAGTCAAAATATAAGAGAAGAGTTGCATATGCTTCAAAGGAGAAATTACACACCAAAAGGGCCCACAAGCTTTCATTTGCATCAAGGTTCGTCGTACCGTCCCAAATCGCTTGGGATGGGGCATACCATAACATACCAATGTGGAACCATGTTGGTAAGGCCTCTCAATTTGGTCATAGGTCCGAACGATTTTGCTCAAGTTTGAGTGGCTTCAAGCAGTTTCAGGAACAAACCGGGTTGAACCAGTTCCTTTACTATTTAAATACCTCTTTGATCACAACCCTAGCCTTTGTTCTCTTGCCTCTCTCTCTCTCTCTCTCTCTCTCATGCTCACAAGTGTACCACCCTGGCCGATCCCTCTTTCACAAGCACACAACAATGACAATGGCAAAGATCGCCAATTCCTCGATTGTCTCGGCCTCAGTGCCAACCCCATCGGGTACCCCCCTCTCTCCCACTATTGCACTCTCGATCGATAGAAAAACAAAAACAAGAAGAAGAATAGAAGAGGTTTTTGGGTGTAATGGTGCCCTACTAGCACAGTTGAGCATATCGTGTGCCGGTACAGTGTCGTGTTGATACCATACCAACCTTAGTACCTTGTCGGCATGGGTCTCAGCACTAGTTCGACTACCCTCGTTTGTAATAAAACTTAAGTTCCCCCGTAGGCTCAGTTGACGGTTCCTTGAAGTACCCTTGAGTCATCACTTCATAATAATGATATGCCACCTCAAGATTTGAATACACGGTGGACTTTTTTCCCCTAATTGGTTTTATAAAAACCTGATGTTGTTCCACTACCCAACAATAAAGCATAAAAAATCACACTAGCAATGCATTTGTTTATAACATGGCCAAAAAAATGAACCAAGCCCACCAAATAAGTGTTAGTGTTAACCAAAGTGTAATAAAGCTGTAACATCCAGGAAGCTTGAATATTTGGTAAAAGAATGTATATTAGATTAGGGAATTGGTTGTTGCCTCTAATTATGTATTGTAGAAGTAAATGGGATTGCCAATGAACTCTACAAACAGTGTTATCTAAGAATTCATGTTTCTTGTTGATGATAGATTGGTCATGAACTTCAGCTGAAAAAATAAAGAATCTATTTTATTATCATGGTCTTTTGAAATTTCATTCTGATTTCAATTTATAATGTTCTAAAACACTTTCGAAGCACATTAATTTGAATGACAAATAAAATATCTATCAAGATAGAAAGCTAATTATGAAAAAGACAATAACCAACCAAAACAAGATTTATGAAAAGTTTAAAAAGAATATATATGATAACATGTAAGCTAGTGACGTACCACAGCAACAATGCCATCAAAAGAACTAAGTTCTCTGTCTGATAAAGATGATATTATATCAAATGCATGCCCTGCCCTCTTAGTCACTGTCACCTGAAAAAAGCACAGAAACTATGTAAATCAAAATACTGTGATGGAAAAACCACCATCTATGCAAGCAAAGTTCATTATAATATAAAAATATTAAATAAATTTGGTTGGACTCTGTTTATAGAATGTTTATGTTTCAATTTGAAGTCATGAAAGCACTCTATTCACCTTTGTTTGTACTTTAGCACGGGAAAATATAGGAGCAACCATTTCCCAAGTTTTGTTTCCTTTTCCTTTCCCACATAGTGGATGTACAAAGACCTACAGGAAGTTAGTTCCTGTATCAAAAACCTCAGGGACTAAAAAAAGAACATGTCTTAATTGAAGTATGGACTCTACCAAAAGACTCTTTGGCCTTCCCGCTCCATCTTTTATATAAGCATTTATATCTTCCACCCACATTTGGCATTTCTGCAAATCCTCATGCCCGAAAGTGTACTCAGAAAGAACCCAAGGAGAACGGCATGTTTTGGGTTTATGGAATCCATGCACCACAAACCGGTACATCTGCATGAGCAAAGCAGCACTTAAGAATAGAAAGCAGTGAACACTGCAGCAGTAACAGTCAAGAAAGTCAAAAATTGTCAGGAACAAGTAATACATGTCATAAAAAACAAGCCTTCTCTCAGCTACATGTGATCAGCACTAAGAAAGAGACAGGATGCATGACACAAAGCTTTTATTGAAATATTCTAACCTCGGAGCTTCTGCCCAAAAGAAACCCGCCAGAATTCCAGGCAGGGTCATGAATCAAGCCTCGATCAATTAACTCTACAGCATAGACATTTGAAAATTTGATCTCGGTTTCAATCTTTGAATGACGTTTCATGCACAAGCACGAAGATACAACTGAACACTGAAAAGCATGACAAAGTCAAAACACAATATCGAGCTAAAACAAGGATGGATAATAGCTATTATATAAGAAAAAATAATTCCAAACTAAAAATAATATAACACGAGTTATTTGCAAACTCCGTATAAACTTACCAAAGCTATTGATCAAACGTCAAATTAAACTACAGTAATTTCCAAAATATGTGCGCATATGTTAGTGAATTACAGTTCATCTTTCAAAATGAAAAAAATCTTGGGCAATAAAGGCAGCAAAAGCCAACTATATGCTAGAAGCCCAATGATAAAACTACTCGGTTCAATCATACATTAAATATTCATAAGAACTAAACATATGCCATTTGCAGGTTTAGTGTCTATCACATTAGGCATTGATAAGTCACAGAACAGTGGAAAAGGCATCCAGTATTGTTCATATATCAGTCAGTACTCAACATGGTATAGTCAAGTATGTCAAAAACCCACATATATCCAACACAAAAGAAAAGATCTGCAAGGTGGCTTATAGAACGCAAAGAAACACTGAGGAAACTTGGATGTTTCTTAGTTAAGCTGACTGGAGAGATAATATATTATATATCCCTTGGTTCAGCCAGCTCTACTATAATATCCTAAAATCAAAGGATAAAAACAAAAGAACATTGACAGGAATTAAAGGTGAAAAAGTGGGATTCTTCTCTCTCAACACAAAACATCCAAAAATCCTATTTAGGATACAATACTTTAAATCTCCTCTTATTTGTTTCCTGTGAATTGGATTTATTCTCTATTCTAGCAAAAGGATATATTGTTACCCAGCTTCAGTATAATGAAAACTACAAACCAAGCCAAGACGTGCATCTGGATAAAATAGAACTTTGTTTGAGGCCATTTCGAGACTCCAAACAGAATTTATATCTAGACTCTAATTTGATGATAGAATCGATACGGGGTTCACCAAATCAACAGAACAATCAAACAGAAAAGAATCAAAAAATTCAGAATCTTTCCATGATCTAGTTTTTATCATAAATCCGTTTAAAAATTTCCTGTTTAAACCGAGATTATAATAAAAAAAAGAAGGAAGATATGTGATTTCTTAAAGAATATACCCGGTGGAGGGTTTTCCAGGACAAGCCGTCGGGATCAAGGGCGACGACAACCTCGCCGACCTGATCCAGAAACAGCGTCGAGCGCAAGACCTTCACGTTTCTTTCCATGGATGGAAGAGAAGGGGAGATTTACGATCAGCTCTACGTCAAGGTCGCAGGAGAAGAAGGAGGCGACCTTTCTTCCGTGGAGCTGATATTATTTGGGGCCCGATAACGTGGGCCCATTCTCCCTCTATGTATGGGCCAATGAGTTCCCCGCGTCTCCACGCCCTTGGTCGCTTTTGTTTTTTATTTCCTTCAAAAATAAAATTACAAGAATTAAGATTGAAATAGATTTCATACGATTATTTAATTTTTATTTTTCAAAATTATGTTTTTTATTTAAAAATAAAAAATAAAAAATAATGTTATTGTACAGCAAAAAACTCGTACTTATTATCGCCGCCACAATCACCTCCTCTATCATCATCAATTGCTCTGCTATTATCATCATCATCTCTGCCGCCACTAGGAATGGTAATTTATATTGCCCGTTAGGTATCCGACCTGATCCAATCCTAACGAAACAAGTTTTATCCAATTTGCAATACATTTGAGATAAATATGAGTAATAATAAAAGTTGTTCCAAACGTAACCTAAATATATGTAACTTGTTATAAATCTTCTCTTCGAGATAAAAAAAAAAAGTATGGAAAAAAATATTTTTTACAGTTTTATCCAATTCAATCCATCTATCTTTGCACCACATTTTATCCTATCTAACTCTACCTACCCTATCCCACCTCGAGACAAGTATGGGATGGATTCGGATACTAACCTATCGAATCCACACTTGCTGTCATCTCAAACTACTACCATTACTTCTTTTGGTTCTCCATTACCTTTACAATTATTGCCAATATCTTGCAAAATACCTTACAAATATCTAAATTATTTATATACCCTTATAAAATTCTATTTATATATATACACGTACGTGTAGATATACATACATATATATATGCTTCATTTAATAAGAGAATATGTGGAAATAAAATTTATAAAACTACATACGTAGGTAATAAATTTGCAAGAATATATGCGAAAAAAATAATATATAAGAATATGCACATAAATATTAAATTTATGAGAGTGTAAATATAATTTTAGATATGTATAAGGTACATAACTATAAAATAACCATAAGCATATATAAATTTGTAAAGGTTTATAATTGGCTCTCTAAACTTCCTTCTAAAAGATCAGCCGTCTGATATGATGCCCCCTCATCCCCCTCCTTTCGTTCCGCAATGCCTGCCCCTTGGATGAAGCAAAAGCCCTGGAGAAGGCTAAAAGCCTCCACGTCTCCTTCGCCCAATCCCGATTCCCGGGGTAGCGGGATCGACCTCCCGTTCGACGATTTGAAGCGCGTCTTCGTCGACTTTGATCTCGCCAGGTGCAACTCCTGAGGATGGCGACGATGTCGACGTCTTCCTCTGGATTTGCAAAAGGATCCGGGTCTTCTACGACCTCGGCTCGCTGAAAGGTCAGATGGGAGAGCTGAGACGAGGAACAGGTGGGTTTTTCTCGAACTGGACGAGGCTGCATTGGCTCAAAAATTGAATTTTTTTTCATCAGATTAGGAATGAAGGGCGAGCAAGATGGCCCCTTCTTCTGCAGCACCCTGAAATTTTGGATATTGATCTGGACAACCCGAGCATTCCATGCCCGAGTATCTGAAGTGCATTGGGTTGACAAAAGAGGAAGTGGCTTCGCTATCCTGGAGGTTCCCCTACATGATGGGAAAGAATAAATTGGGAAATTTGCCAGGGTCCACGAGAGCTATGGAGCTCCATGAGTGGTTCCTCGGGAAGATTTTTCTAATTCTGATTCTCACGACACGAAGATCTTTTGAAAGATCTAGAAAGGGCAAAATCTGCGAGAAAGGAGCAGATTGTGGATAATAAAGTGGAGTTCTTACTTGGTATCGGTTTTGGCGAAAACAAGATCACCGCCAGAGCTGCCTCGTGCATGCACAGCACAAAAGATAAGTTGCAGAAGCGGTTCGACTACCTCCTTGAGATGGGGATTGAGTACTCTATGCTTTGTAGAATGATTAGTGCGATTCCAAGATTACTTAACCAGAGCAAGGAATCATTCCTGGAGAAGGTGAATCACCTGTGCAATGACTTGAGCTATTCTTTGCGGTACCTTGTCAGCTTCCTGGCTTTTCTGTGCTTTGATCTGGAGAACAGGATCAAGCCCAGAATGGTTGGAGCGTTTCTCTTCTAAAAGTAACCGTGATGGTAGTCAAAGAAACTTATTTTTGCCTCACCCA
Source organism: Phoenix dactylifera (assembly GCF_051530095.1). NCBI lineage: Eukaryota > Viridiplantae > Streptophyta > Magnoliopsida > Arecales > Arecaceae > Phoenix > Phoenix dactylifera. The sequence continues at coordinate 34,352,404 of NC_143195.1, forward strand.
GAATCTCCGTCACATCATTAAATGATAAAAGTTATGGAGTCATTGGAAGCCTTCCATCTAGTCATCAGCCTGGCTGCTGCAAATATTTCTTCATCTTAGAGGTATGCTTATAAATATTATTAATATATGCGATCTCCAAAATTTTGAATTCATTCTCACATGTATATTAGGTTTTGTTTGCAGATTGAACCATGATATATGGCATCATGGAACAACAGTTCCAGGCTATAACTGGTATATTACATCTGCCAAACTGTACACATGCTTTGCGACTTCATAATTTTCTATGATCTACACACTTGAGGCTCAAGAGTTCACATTCCTGTTAGATTCATTAGCATGACAACCTTCGGGCTTGTTAAGAAAAATCAGTTAGGCTGATCTGGAAATTGTGCTGCGGTCTTCTGTTCCTGACATTGTTACCTCTTATATCCTTGTAATCCTGGAAATATATATCAGATACGAAGGGGGAGAGCAAAAGAAACCCTAACCCTAACCCTACCCCGAGAGAGAGAGAGAGAGAGAGAGAGAGAGAGAGAGAGAGACGGTGGGAGGAAGGAACTTACTGGAATGCGGGCTGTGTGTGTGTGGGGGGGGGGGGGTGCAGGAGGAATAGCCGGAACTATGTTAGTCCCTGACCGTTCTGGTTTGGTACGCCCCGAACCTGCCAGTTCGGCATGGTTCGACACACCTTGATTTCCATTGTACCTAATACTCAAAGCTCAAAGAAAATTACAACATGCTTTCTTGAGAAAATGTTAAACATCATCAACTAGAAGTGCAAAACACTTACGTGGCAAGATGATGACACTTTAATTTGAAAATGAAATTTTAGTAAGTTTTATGAGGTGTTTTAATGTTTTAAGCATTTGGAAAGTAACATTGGTCAACTTGTAGAATGGATTGAGTTGATGCTATTGACTGACAATGACTTGTTAAAGGTCGGTGTAGTGAGTTATCTTTAGAGACAAAAAACTATCCTTGTGCCTCTACTTGCCATGAGGGCAAAGGCAATACATTATTGTCAATTCAATTTATGGGGATTGTATGCATGAAATGCTGATTTTCTTCTGGAGTATTGATTTATTGATCTGCGGCAGTGAAGCCTCCACTGACATTTAGTATGATGGTGGGAGGGACTTCAGATGTGATTTTACTTTGGTTGGGATTATATAAGTTGAAGCATTAGCAGAAGTTGTAGTGCTAGGAGTAGCAAGCATGATTGTCAAAAGTTGGTTGATGTTGGTGATAGAATATGAGCTGGGGTTTACAAGATGTTAGATTGTTAAGGTAGTTTAGTTTTAAAAATCCCTAAAGAATTAATGTTAGGGAGATCAAGGGTTGGATTGGTTTCATCTGGTAGAATTTCTGCTTATTTAGAAGTACAGAAAAGTGTGGAGTATGTTGCTTGTGCAGTCACCAAGGGGCAAGTCGGGGGGACTGATTTGAGATGAATGGGATGCACGTGCAGAGGTATGAGCTGTTGACCCAATTTGAGAGTTGAGATGAATGGGGGAAAGAGAAGGTGAATATTTCACTTCTTATAATAGATGTATTAGGTGGATAATATTCATAGGGTTTCTCTTAAGATCAGACAGAACACATAAGTGCTGATGATTTTCCAGGTTTCTGCATGCCCCTGCCCCCTGTATTGGTTTTTGGAGGACTCCTTGAGAATGGAAAGTAGTGTAGTATCTTGAACTCATTTATCTCCTTTTCTATAGTGATGGAAGATGGAACTAAGAAGTATTTCTCAAATTAGCTAAGTGCATGGATTTTACTGCATTTTGGTCCTTCATTGCTCCTTTTGTTTTGGGATTATCCAATATATATCATTCGATCTTTCATGTCCCGCAAGTACAGTTGCTTTTTGTATATGCAAAGCAGCAGAGCTACAATTATCAGCAGATATCCCTTACATAGTTTCTTTCAGGTCTTTGGGTTTATCAAGTGTCTCGCTTTCCTAATATAATTTCTCATTTCTTTGAGGTTCAGTGATATAAATCCTTCTTATTTATGATTTTGAATTTTTATCTTCCTCCACACTTTAGGCCCAAGAAAAACAAATAAAGGAAGAGATAATGAAACCTGAGGTGTCCTTGGGCAAGAGCACCACTGTGAACTGTGATTTTTATTTTTTGTTTTTTCTTTTCCTAGAGAGAGTTATCTATGATGCATGCAACTGGTGCTATTGATTTTCTTGTTCTGTACTTATATGGCATCATGGTATCACACTGAGAGATATGGGCTGTGAGAACCTTGCTATACCTGTGCTTATGGAATCTGTTTATAGCTACCTTCTCGGAACAGGAGTGCTTGGCCAGAGCTACAGTCTAAGCACTACCACTGACATGTTAAACAAGCTCAATCTCAAAAGTCACTGGATGAAAGACTTTATCTAGCTAGTGCATGCCAAGAACTCAAAATGCATAAGGAACTGTTATAAAGAAACAAATATTGTGGGATTTCCTTTGATGTGGTGATTAATCCAGCTTAAATTGCAACACCTCAGTGTAATCCTGAGGGAGCCTGATGAAGCTGAAGTTTCTTTGAAGAGCTCTTGGGACTGAGCCATACAATCTGATCTCTATGGATACTTCAAATTTACTTATGCTTCTCTGTGTTGAGGTTCCTTGCGCAGGGTAAAAATTGACTGATAAACATCATTGTGAGCTACTTCTGCAGTTTAAGGAGGCAACACAAAAACCTGTTTTGTACTATAGAGTCTGAAAAAAAAAGCCTCTTAGCTTAGACTCTGATGGGTCATGAGTATGTTGAGATAAAAAATGTACCAGCTCTGGTTGATGCCTCTGAAAGGCTGTTGGACAGGCCATATTTACTATAAGAAAAAAAATAATTAGGGAAGATTGAAGCTGAAGATGGGCAGGGGCTAGATATGATTGACACGCTACTCCTAGCTAGGCATGGCAAAGCTGAAAAAGAGTCGAGGAAACATTGGCTTACTGCAGAAGGGTCTTGGGTCTTACTGGTACTGTAAGTGGTCTGTCTCCAATTTTCAGAGTAATCACAGAGTGGAAATATTCCAAAATCATTTTATTCTTTTCAAAGACACCTCTAAACATTCTATTGCTACATTCTTCTGATGATATTTTGTTAGTTTGAGGAAAAGGAACATAATTTGCTTATTTTAGTATTCTGGAATTTTTGATTCTTGCATTCCAATTCTCAGAATTTTCTTGTTTGCTACACCCAATTGTTCTCGAAAAGGAGACAGTAAAAAGTCTTCTGCAAAGGTTGAAAATAACTAAGTCTGGTGTTTCTTCCACAGGTATTGATTATTCTCCCCCATGAAGTTTCAATCCGCATGGATCTTCAAGGAAGCTGAATGTTGTGTTGGAACAGGAGAATATCAACCAGGCAAAAACACTTTCAACTTCATATGTATTTTTTTTTGCCAAAATAACTCACTGAATAAGGAAGGAATATGATACAAATTAAATCAGCAAGAAACTTTAAAAACCAGTCATGCTTATTACATACTAGATGACCTGACATGCTTGAAGCATAGACGTCTCACCATAGGATTTGCTTGAAGGACTGTAATGTTACAGTGTAAAGGTCATGGTGTTGAGCCTCGCCAAGCGCCTCCAGATGGCCGGGGATGTGGCTCGTGGATATCTTGTACTTTCATGAAGTTGCTGGAGCTTTGCAACCAGAAGAACAAGTCGCCTGCACGGTGCAAGAATGAGAGTGAAAGGAATGAGCCAGATTCCTAATTCCAATATCAGCATTGCATAGGATCCTGCTGGGTTATCTGGTGCTTGTAAGGTACACATTTCTTGCCAGTGGTATGTTATATATAAAGCCTTGTGGCCCCTGAAGTGATGCATATGTGGATCCCACTACCAATTTATCATACTCTACGGTTCCTAATCATTCTATTCTTTTTCCCCTCTTACTATTTTGCTCCAACCTTCCTATATGTCTAGGTCACCGACCTTTAAGGCTTTTGTCAGATCATTTGCTAAGGCATGCCATTTGATACTTTGTATAAAGTGGGTTCTACATGCTGGATCAATGGGGAGTAGGCTTGAAGTCATTTGCATAATATACAGCTAGGATCTGTTAATATTACATTAGGTAGTTCCATTAAATGCTAAATTATATTAAGCTTGCTTTGCATGAATTTGCTTTGCGCGCAAGTATTGCATGAGCTACATCTCTTGCAGGATCAGATGATCCTCCCTTTCCTCCTATTTTATTATCTTTTCTTGATGCACAACAGTAATAAGCCTGTTTATGGTGCTGCAATGTACATGGTGAATTTCTAACAGAAATGTTTATGCCAGCCAATGCTTTGGAGAAGATTAAAAAAATCCTTTTGTTTTAACCAAGAAGGAATCCATACCTGATTGCGCTCCTCATATAACAACTAAGCACTAAGCATGTCACCTTTGTCATCTTTTGTCATATTTTTTTAGCTATTGGGACCTATGGTCCTCAAACGAATTCTTCTTTGCTTAATGGTGTGATAAAGGTGAAAGTAGTGATGCAGCAAACCATAATTTAATGTTGCTCTGAGGATTCGTATTTGAACCTCATTAAAACTAAAGTGCCTTCATTTCTTTGCTGTTTCCGCAGGCTGCTTGATGGATAGCTATATGTCAAGGAGTCAATCATGGTAATAACTTTTCTGGTCTTCAATAGGTTGAGATTGTATTTGCATCTTATTTATTTTATTCGGGCAATGGATGAGATCATCGATTTGTTATTCTGACCCATTTACTGTAACATGTGGGGTTCAACTATCTCATCTGTGATTTGGGTGGTGACACAGATACCGTGACAACCACTTTGGTTTCAAGCAATGGGTGGCAAAATCCCACCAGTCTACATCCCTTACCTACCTTTGCTTTGTCTTCAATTTTCTTTGCTTCCAAGTCTTAATAGAATCTGGCTGGTCTTGATCCTGTATCGGTGATCGGTCGCAAAGCATCAGGAGCTGGAGTAAGCAGCAATACATTATCCAAGCTATTTGGGACCAGATGAAGCATCGATGCCACTTTCCATTTGATGACAACTTTGGATCTTTACCTTATAAATAAGCCGAAGTATTTCTCTAGAATCTATCACTGAAGAAAATTCATGTGGACTTGCAAAAACACTGCTGCACTTCTCAAGTTATGCCACTATAGTTATCCCCGGGACCGATTATTCTATCTTAATGCTTCAAATCTCTACCATTAGGGATGCATATCTACCCTGGAGTTCAAGCTCCTCTTCTTTCTAAACTCCAACCATCAAGGCACGAGTATTTCTGGTGGCAAAGGCATATAGGTATCACTTTGGAGGACAGCACTTCTGGTGGATAACTATAGAAATGACAGGAGAATAAGAACCAATAAAAGTGGAGCAACTGAGGTTGTAGGACCACGCTTTCTTTTCGGTGAGGATGGCGTGACTTCTCACTTTATTTTGGTCCCAAGTCAAATTTCTCCTCTTCTTGTCCCACCTTTTAGACTATTGATGTATTAAATCTAACCGGAGAGGTTAGATTTTATTAAAATAAATAATAAAAAAACAGGAGAATTTAGACATGGGTCATCATCTTTTTATATGCACATCCCTGAAGCTAGAGGCCTAGCTGCACTCTTTGCCAATAATTTCAGCTGAGTTTAGAGATTTGTGAGGTATCTGTCACAGTAATTTTATATGAGGCTCCACATAGCCCAGTGAAAAAGTAATCAAGACTTCTATAGGAAGGCTAATGGAGGTGCAGACTTGATGGCTTCTTTTGTGTCCAATTATTTTAGAAGAGTTCTCTGAATCGGTAAGAGAGAGCTATATAGATATAACGCTTCGTGACTTGTTAAATTTTGAATTTTTTAAATGTATTTATACTAAAATTATATAACTCATCCATCGTAGGAAAAAAAAAAATTATGAACTCCAAGATTAAGTGCCGGCCTCTACATCACATACACAAAATTCTAGAAATCTTCCAGTGAGTGATGAATGCATGTGTTTAGGTGTAGAACCATTAGTTGATGCCCCGACTGCTATATGTCCCATCTACCATTCAGGAATTCAGATGAAAAATGGATAGGAATGCTGGTTTGTTTGAGGGCAGGAGGAATTTTTCAAGGACAGAGGTGGACAGAGCTATAGTCCATGCGAGGGAGGTTACTACTATCGCCGTTTGGTTCATATCCGGGATGGTCAGGGATATTTGGGGTACTTTTTCCACTGTTATAGCGCCCAGGTTCGTCCAGAAACATGTAGGGTACTTTTTTCGCTGTTATAGTGTCAAGGTTTGTCCTAGTTCATTGGGTGCCCCTATTCCTTGGTCATCTCAAAGCGAACTTCGACGGTAGCAAGTCGGCGGACGGTGTGTCTGGAGGAGTGAGATTTGTAATGAGAGATTATCTAGGCAAACTGATAGCATCTGGTGACCGACGCATGCCTAGACTTGTGGTGATTGGGGCGGAGTTTCAGGCAGCCTGGAAGGGCATATCTAATGCGAGGCGGGTACTTGGTGCTGTACGGGTGTGCCTTGAGAGAGATTATGCTATGGTGATTGATTGGATCTAGAAAGGGGACAGATTTGGAGATGGGCAACCTATCATCCGGGAGGCTCACAGATTGGTTCAAGAGATGAGCGACTTCAGGCAGCATATGTGTTTCGGGATGGGAACCAGGTAGCAGACTGGGTTGCCTCCTTTGTCGTCCGGCACATTGGAGATTTTCTTTGGACATCCGCAGTAGATATACCTATTTCTTCGTACTCTTTACTTTCTCGTGATTTGGCAGGATGTAATCATGTTAGGGCTATATGAATTGCCATTTTCATATATAAAAAAGAAAGAAAGAAAGAAAAGAAAAGAAGAGTTCAGCCGATATTGCAGCGATTCCAGCGTTATGGTCAGCAGTATCTAACTCGGTTACGAGGAATCAAACCAAGACATATGTCAAAGAGGCCAAGAAAGATCAAGACCATCATCATCATCATCATCATCATCCTAATCTGCTGCTCCGAAGGAACAAATGGATGATATGGGAACAGCAATCATAATCACTACTAGTTGGGAAAGAAGGTAACCTCACTGAGCGGTGATGAGACCTCAGTTCCTTTCTTCTGTCTAACACTGGAACGAACCCTAGAACCGAGAAGCCGAATTTCGTAACCCCCAAAAGGACCATCTCTCTATCGATCGATCGAGGGGGTGGCGCGGTGGAGGAGGGAGGATGGAGGGAGAGCGGGGAGGAGGGGGGAGGTGGTGGTGGTGGGCAGCGGCAAGCTCGGCCCAGCTGGGAGCGGGGATCGCAACGTACCGGCGAGGGTGCGGAAAGAGCGGCACCGTGATGCCCTTCAAGGCCTTCGCCATCGCCACCCTCTTCGTCGGCGCCGGCGCCACAGCTGTCGCCGGCGCCCTCCACGCCACCGGCATTCATAAGGTAACTTTACCATCATGCCCTAGACATTTCAATCTTTTTCTTGGGAGTATTTTCATGCTAAGCCCCTTCATCTACCAGTGTTTTCATTCGAATATTTTCAGATAAGTCCACCTATGTATCAGTATTACCATTATAGTCCATTTTCTGAGAATATTTTCAGATAAGCCCCTTCACATATTCAGTAATATCATTCACCGCATTAGTGCAATTTTTGAAGCCTCTTTGTACCTTCACGGCTTCACTATCTTCCTCAAAATATTTTCTTACAAGTCCCTTCATAAATTATTATTAGCATCATGCCCCTCCACGTTTCTCTTGAGAATACTTCCGGACAAGCCGCTTCATGAATCGCTATTATAAGTATTCTCCTCCAGCTTTTTCTTGGAAAATTTTTAGCATAAGCTTCTTCAAAATTAATCTTACCTTTCTACGCCTTCAATGTGTCCTGTGAATATTTTCAGATAAACCCCTTTAAATATTAGTATTTTTCGATAAATGTATCTATCTCTTTTTTCAGAGGGTTAATTACACCTCCCTTTCAATCAAAAAAAAAAAAAGAATCTCTTTATTCGTGAAAAATGATGATGATAGTAATCATGGTTTGATGGTGATGGATGGTGTAGGTGGATGACGTGAAGGAAGTTGGTGCAGGCATTCGGAGATGGATGGGAGCTCGTCCGAGCGAGACTAAATAATCTGGTCCTCGAGGCATTTTTCTGCAAGGGGAATGCACGCATCCAACGATCTTCTCGTCTCTCTTATTTCTTCTTTTTTTCTTTCTTTCTTTCTTTTTTGTCTCTCCTTTGCTCAATCCCAATGTGTTTCGTGATGCCTGTTCCCTTAGGATCAACAGTCTTTTGTACTTGAATGCACCATTCATTAATTTGTATTCAGGGATTTAACTCTTTAACTCTTTTGTTTAAGGAAAATTTTGGGGCGGCTTGGTGCAAAAAGGTGCCTCATTGAAACTGACCATCCCCTTTAGTTTAATTTCCAGGGACTCATAGACAAATATAGATTGCATCGTCTCTTGCTAGAATTATATGGTTTTGAAACTTAAATAGCGAATTATCGACTTCTTCGTTTCTTCTTTTCTTCCTTTTTGTTTGCAAGCAATATCATGCAGTGATGGCTAATTTTGATGTTGTTGTTGGGCTCTGAATTGGCTGGCTATTGAATGCTGATGATGGTGGCTGCAGGGAGAAGTGGGTGCAAGTTCTCCCCAGAGGAAGAGCGGGTTGTGATGGATTTGGGAACTCGGATTCTAGAGGAGGAGGGGAATTAAATTAAATAGCTGAGATCCTAAAGTTCTTGCTGAATTCGGATTGTTCTCGGAGAATCTCCAACTGGACCGGGGGAGGAAGAAGACTTCCATCGGAGTTAGGATTGGAATTTTTTTCTCCGCCTGTATCTTGTCATAGGGCACGGTGGCCTTGGGTCTGGCCTCTTAGGGCCCGCCCGCAGGCCCATGGCTGAGCTAGTCACGGATCAGACTGGGCCTGAATACTTCGGGCCGGCCTAAGAGTCCAAAAAGTCTAGGTTACTATCGGTATGATTGCACTCGCCAATGTAATATGGCTCTACCCGAAGTTTATCATCGCCAAATGCACGTCAAATTGATGACCATTGTAATCTGTTAAGGAGCAAACTGATACCTTAAAAGAGTGACAAAAAAAGATAGGAATATTGTTCTCGGCAGGGCTTATGCTCCAAACTTGCATTCAAATGCAGCAAAAAATAGGTCGCCTCTGTACAATATCTACAAATCATAACTTTATCTTTGAATGTTTATTTTCAAAACTTTTTTACCTTTTCTTTGAAAGCACATTCTTCTGCATGCATGAGGAATGTGTCATGCCTTGGTCCACCAATGGTTTGTTGCTTGGGTCCAACGCCATGCTGCAGCAGTATATTGAATTCACCAAGCGTACAAAGTAAATTCCTAATGTGAGCAAAAGCTGTACATATGGTTATCTTTCAGTTTAAATTGGAATGGGTCAATGGTTATGGGAAGAAGCCCCTGGACCTTGAACTTATATGCCCCTCCCTGTTCCCCTATTTTCTTGTGCTGAATGCAATATCTTGGTAGGAGACTCCATCAACATCAAGATCCCCATGTAACAAGCATCTAATTGTAATCTATAATTGCAAGATTATTTATGTCACACAAGTTCCATGCAAGTACTTCTTACATGTTGAAGACTATTTAGCAAGCTAACCAAACACAAATCATCCATCCAACCTAAAAACTTCTTGCAAGCATCCAGACACTGTTTTGGCAAAAAAAAAAGCATATCAGCTTCCATTCTTGAATGCTTGAAAACAAGGAATACCTATAGTTTAAGAATTTCTCAGCAGATCCTCCTTAAGAACAAACTTCTGCACATTTTGATCAACAAATATGTCCACAGGACAGAAATCTTGTAAGAAAGATTTTTTTATTATTATTTTTATAAGTGGTGAGATGTTCTTAATGAGTCCTTTTTCTTTCTGAAAATATGTGTTCTAAATTAGTTAATCACATTTAAACAAAAGAAAGAAAACATTTTCTTGAAGCAGAGGTTTGCAGCATACATGATGGATCCCACTCCATTTTCAAAAGAGGAGCATAAATTCAAACTAGTTAAAGAAACTAAAGACTGCGTGAGAATCGAAGAAGAGCATCTGATATTCTTCCTCAAGACCATTAGATAGGCAATGAGTAGATAGAAGGGTAGCAAAAGTAGGACAAGAGGGGGCATTAAAGCTAACAGCCTCAGACCCACATATCTCCAAGCCAAAGCTAGCGTATGCGCCCCAAAAGAAGAATCTAAATCATGTCTGTCCTCTAAAACAACAATACCCTGGTTCTCCCTCCAAGGCTCCTCTTCACTCTAGAACTGCCTAAGCATGCTCCTTTATTCTTTTTTTTTTTTGATGGAAATTTGTTCCTTTATTCTTCTATGTGTTTTTATGCTTTAGGGAATTCTAGAGGTTTAACCAAGCCCTGCCCATTCTCTCTATAATAACCAAAATCTCCCTCAGCTATCAAGGGTAAAATGAGTCAATTACCAACCAAAGGTATTTAGTGGCCATAAACACAAAATTTTGACTTACATGCTAACCAAATACGAGCACGATCTTGAATAGCTCAATCCATACTCGAGACAATGTACCAAGCCTGCAGCATTACATCTGACTTGGTTTTCAACTGCAAGGCAAGTACATTAGAGAAATTGTCGACAATTATGCATGAGACTGGTGACAATGATATTAGAAGACATCAAAAAATTTCATCGTAGTTCAAAATCAAAACCACCCAATGAAATCACGAGTTCATAACACTTTACACAGTCCTTTTAATTTGTCAGTTAATAGAGCTTAGTCAAATGCTCGATCTACAAATACATATTTCACAAGAAAAAAAAAAAGTAATACTAGTGAGTCAGGTTGGCTTACTTCACATAACCTCAGATGTCAAAGCTGCCCTATATACCTTCCTTCAAATTGTGTTGAGATGTAATGATCCATTAATGAATCAAACATCAGTGAGAAGGTACATGTAGTCATTTAGTAGTGATCAGGAAATTTCAACAGAGTTGAGGGCATCTTTGCATTTTCCACCAACGGTAACAAAAGCGGCAGCCCCCGCGTTTTAAAACCGGCAGCCTCATCATCTCTCCTCAGCCTTTTGCCTTCCCTCCTACTTTTCCTTCATCACCAAGTGCGCTCTCCTCTCCTTCACCTCTTCCTCTTGCCTCTCTTCATGGGAGGGAGATCAAAAGAAAAGAAAGGAACAAACAGAAGAAAAGAGCAAGCCACTACAATGGCAGAGCCAGATCCTCCCCACCACCCCTCCAAACTGCCAACTCCAACGTCTGGAACTGCAAACCCACAAGACCAGCATGCCTCAGCTAAATTCCTCTCCAGTTTCCCCTACAAAACCATCTTCTTCGCCATCTTCATCACCCTCCTTCCTCTCTTTCCCTCCCAAGCACCAGAGTCCATGAACCAATCCATCTTCGCCAGAAGCTGGGAACTCCTCCACCTTCTCGTCGTCGGGATTGCCATATCCTATGGCCTGTTCAGCCACCGCAACACCGAACCTGAGCTTGAGAAGGAGGCTGCGTGGAAGGCCGACAGCCCCCAATCTTACCTCTCCCAAATCCTTCATGTCTCTTCAGTCTTCGACGATTACGAGGTTGGTAGCCCACGTAGGCTCCTTGATGAGAGCAAAATCCAGACTTGGAGCTCGCAGCACTGCCGAAACAATCCTGTGGTTGTGGTCAAAAAGGATGGCACCAATGTCACCGAAGCAACCAACAGGCCTCTGCGTTTGCCCGTCCGAAGCTTGAAATCATGCGCCCAAGACTCTGGGTTGCATGATTCTTGCTACGAATTCATCAATGGGCACTCCGGTTCGGTTAATGGAATCGAGGAGCCTAGAAGTTTTGATGCTCTGAATTCTAGGAATGATACGAAGGGGAGTGCTGTCTTTCCATCTCCTGTTCCATGGAGATCGAGATCAGGAAGAATGGAGGCGATGGATGAATTGGCGTCGGGTGCAGGTAGGTACCCTTCACCACCCTCTCGTTCTCCACCTCCTTCCATCTTGGGTGCTGCTATGGGTCCTTCCAAGATTCCATCGTTCCGCTCTCCAAAGAGGCTCTCTTCTTCTCCCACTCTTTCCCCGGACGCGAAGGCCAGGAGCAGTGAGGATGTGGGAAGGAAGAAGAGCTTCTGCATGTCTTCTGCACCCCCTGCACCACCACCCCCGCCTCCATTTCTTGGTCATCATTGCTATCCACCCATCTCGGACAAAAATGTTGTTACGAAAAGTTTCAAAGATGAATTGAAGGATCTGAGCCGGAGGGGAAGGAAAGGCTTTCAGAGTGCCAACGATTCAGGCTTTGATTCTTTGATGTCAGCACCAAAAACGACGAACGATGCCCAGAGTGCAACTCCAGGTCGAGCAACAAAGACTGGTGCGAAGCAATCATTCGGCTATGAAGCACACCAGCATTCGCTGGCCCCAAGATACCAATCTGAAGTCGAGAATGAATTGATGGAGAAGAAGGTGATCATTTCTTCGGAAGATTCAGATAGTGATGATGATCCCAGTGAGTCCTCTGATAAAGTAGTAGTTTCGAACTCTGCGGCAGAAGCAGGACCGGAAGAGAATGAAGTTGATAAGAAGGCCGATGAGTTCATAGCCAAGTTCAGGGAACAGATCAGGCTTCAGAGAATCGAATCAATCAAGATATCCAGTAGGCAGGGAAACCTTAGAAATCCAAAGTAGTTATATATATCTATATGTGCATCTACTTCTTGGAAATTGATGATGTTTACAAGTTGTTGTCTATGATGCTTTCTTTTCTCTTCTTTCCTGCAGCTGAAGTTTTCAAACACCTATCTAGTTGAATGAAGATTAAGAATTGGTAGATCTTGTTCTTCATTCTCTTTTTGAGGCAATTCTGCCTTGATCATTAGTGTGATGTACTTGAATTAGATTAATGAAGCATGTCATTACCTTGATCACTATTCAACCCCTGTACTCAAACTAGTCTACTGTCATTGCCTTTTCTTCTCTACATTGCACTGTTCTCCATGGGTTGGTGTTGCTAATGGGAAGTCCAAAAATTATTAATCAACCGAGAATGTGATGTTGGAAGCATTCTGGAATTAATTCGCACAGTGGAGGGTCGTGATATTTCTTTTGGGAATGGTTTCAAAACGCCATAAGAGTCCTCTGATATTAAAAAAATAAAGAAGAGAGAAAGCGAGAAGGTTCTTCATCACTCTCCACTGCGAGAAGCTTAATGAGTTCTCCAGCTTTTTATGAGCGTGCATGCGTGCATGCGTGCATTAGTGGGGGAGACAGAAAGGCCAAGACTATTTTTAGAAAATATCTTGATGGTGAGTACTCTTGGTTGCTCTTTGCTATTAGAAAACCTTTAATTCAAGCCACAGCCAAACATACGAGGTTGTTGAATGTTCTAGCCATTTTGTATAATTTAACAAAGATAAAGGTAGCTAAAACATTAATTTTTTTTTCTGAACTTGATATACGGAAATTGGAAGCATGATGAATATCTATACTAATGTAGGTTTTGTATACTTGTTGTTGGATTAGTGGGACAAATTTACCGAGGAATTAATATTGGTTAAAGGGTGGATAATATAAAGTTATCTAGGTAACCAACCAATACCATATAAAAAGAAATGAATAATCTTAACTAGTTGATGGGCTAAAAAGATAGACAACAAGATTAAAGTTACTTCCAGAGGAGGATGAAATAACATCAATCATCTCCTTAGCATGACGAGGACGTCAGGGCTTGAACGAAGGAAGTATGTGAGGACCCGTGCGAGCGTGTATTTAGTCACACATTGTTATTCGCTGGGTAGATTTTGGATACTTATACAGGATCAAGAAATCCAAATAATAACTTCTGGCTAGCCATTTTGGGTAAAATTCTGGGTTGTTACACTTGTACTCGCAAATAACATTTTTTTACCACTTCTTTATTATAATTTCTTCACTTTTTGCAAGATAGCATTAGTAGCAGGTAGTGAGTACCAACCAAGTAGCGAATAAGTTTATTCGTTGGATTGCGGGTTTAGTAGTGAATACCAATTGTTAAAGTTATCGGGAGATGATTAACCATTCAGCATCCAAAAGCAATCTTAAGAGGTTGGTCGGCATAGCAATGAGTTAGATAGAGTAGTTGATGGAGGCGTAGTTGGTATTCATTAACAACTGGCCAATGCTTCTTGAGGAAGGCTAGTTGGGTGATTGGTGAAGCTCAGTTGAAGGCTTTTGAAGTTTGAATTGGTAGGCAATGTCGAGTCTCCTGCCTCTCTCTCTCTCTCTCCCCCTCCCTCTCCTCCTTTGTATCTTTCTCATTTCATTCATTGATTAAATATGAGATGGCTTGCCACTATTTCGCTTTAGGAACTTAAAAATAATTACCATGTAGAAGAGATCACTGGATGCATACAGTCCCTAATAATTTGTCTTGGACATACTGCTATTTCTTTGACAAGTGAGCAGTGGAGAACATAGAGGAAGAGGGTCCAATATGATGTCACAACCTTTTGGGATTTAGTTTATTAACAAGGTAGTCTGTTAACAATTAAAATCTACTGATAAACGATCACAACTTATGAACTGAAATCCATGAGAGCAGCGAGAATCACATAATAACATTGGTGTTACATACATGAAGTAATCCTATGGATTATCGAAGTATTTTAAGATTGAATGAGGCTCTACTAGAGATGGTCTCAAGCAATTAGAATTAGGTACCTTAAAGACTCTGCAAGAACTAGGTCTATAATTAGTTGGCCCATTATGCCCCATATCCCCCCTTATTCTCCCAAGAGAAAACTAAATAAACCAATAAAATGAAATAAAAAAGTAAACAAAGAAAAAAAAAAAGCTAATTTAAGTTTCAGGTAAAGCATCTGCCACTCCAAGGTCTATCTGTCTCAGAACTATGGAAGATTGGATAAATAGGGCTCTATGGTGAATTACCAAAATTTCCAGTATGGTGCCGGGCACTGTAGTGGCTATCCGAGCACCAAAAATATTTATGGAAGAATTTTGATTCCATTATCATGAAGAGAATACATTAAAAAATAATTTTATTTTTGGAATGACTTAATTTAATTGAATGAGTTTTCCTAGATTATGCTATCTAGTAATTGCTAAGGCAATTTCATATCTACTATCGACAATGCTAGGGCATCATAGCCAACATATTACTTAAAGGTTTTTTACAAAACTTTAAATTAGGGCATTATGTTTTGTAATATTTTGTAATTTTTTTTTCTTTTTCATTTCTAATGATATCATCTAGGAAATGTGTCTATTGTAGAAATTATCGGTTAACACATGTCCTCTCTTTGAATGGGCTGCATCTTTCATATCAATTTTTTTCCCCCAATCTCGTAGGATAGGATTGTAGCTTTGGAGTAGAAATTTGACTTGAAAAGACGATCATTGCAAGTTTTAGCAGTCCTTGCATTGGTAATAGTTGATGAAACATATATATATAGACTTCAATGATGCTCATATTATCTTGAGTCAAGTACAAATTCCCAAATTTCTTTGACCTATTTCAATTACAAATTTATATAAAATAAGTTTTTTAAATTATCATTATTTCTATATTTATTATATTTTTTTTGGGAGTGCAATGGTAGGTTTTTTATATAAAATTATAGTACCCTATTAAATGAGGAGTAAAGCATAACTATACAAGACTGTATTTTGTTCAAATATAGGACTTGCATATGGCTTTGAAATAAGTTTCATAGCTGCAGAATAGTTTTCGACAGATAAGCATAATTTAGTAATGGTATAACAAATATAACTATTTTATTAGAGGAATGTCATAAACTATTTTTTACCATAAATATCTATGCCTATATGTTACTTTTCATGTAAAATTTTCATACAACAATTATTCAGAAAAAATTGTAGCTAGACAAAAATCAAAATAATTTATTATACAACTAAACCTATCTTTTTAATCCTCATAAAATCTATTTAACGGAACCTAATCGATCATTTAGGCAATTAAATAAAAATAAAACGAGGATGTAAATAATCATTAAAAAAAACGCATCCCAAGATTGGCATTATCGTTATCCACCTGACCCTTAAAATTCGTGCACGTCAGAGGGCATGTCACGTGCATCATACGTGCTCAGCAGCGACGCCGCGGCTCGAGCCCACCGAAGAGCGAAGGACGGAAGTCGGATTCGGATCCGGACACCGAATCACGTGGCGTCCAGACCGACCAAATCAATCAATCAATCACCGCCGTTCAGTAATAATAGGCGATGGTGGGGCCCAGCGGCCCACGGAGATGCTTAGACCCCACTCGACAAACACGTGCCCTCCGGTATCCCCCCCGTCACCAGGAGCCGTCCGTTCCACCCCTCCGTTCCAAAATCCGACGGTCAACGTCAACTCGCACCTTCTGTTCAACTCTTTGGCCGTTAGATCTAGGCCATAGACACGTGACCTCCATCGAAGGATCTGCGACGCAGGTAAGGGCGCTGTTATCACCTAACCTTCTATTTTGGCTCGGTGGAGGGCGCGGTGGGACAGCTCACGGTCGGTAGTTGTCGCAGAGAGACCGCCCTTTTCGTTTCGAGGATCGAGAGGGAGAGGAAGAGGGAGAGAGAGATGGCTTCTTCGATTTGAGACCAAGAAAAGAAGAATAGCTTGCGGCCGAGGATTCCTCTCTTTCCCCTCTCTAGCTCTCTCCTTCTCTCCCGTTCCATTTTTCCCTTCTATTTCTTGCCATTGTCGCCTTTTGATGCTATCTCTCTTTGATTGGAAGGATTTTCTTTTCCCTCTATTATCGCTTGAATCGTTTCTTTTTCAATGGGTTGCGGGAGAATCCTGTGGATTCTGTAAGATGTGAAGGATTCGGCCGTTGGAATTGGGGAATTCGTGTTTGTGTGTTGGGATTTGAGATTGGATCAGGGAAATCGGGGATTTGGGGGATGTATATTGAGGAATTAGCCGAGGGTGAGTCGGGGAGCGGTGGAGGAGGAGGAGGAGGGGAAGATGAATCATCGGTTGCTGGGGTTAATGGCAAGAAGGTTGGATTATTGGATGCGAAGAGGGCTATGGTTGGGGTTGGGGCTCGGGTTCTCTTCTATCCGACTCTTTTGTATAATGTCCTTCGGAATAAGATCCAGTCCGAGTTTCGTTGGTGGGATGAGGTCGACCAGGTTTGTGTAATTCTCTCTTTAGCTCCTTCTCATGCTGCATTTTTTTCTTTTGGGATTTTTGTTAATTTTATTATATCGGTTTTTCCCCTCCCTCTTTCGATGCCTGATTATAGCTATTTATATGCGTATAATCATCTCCTGTTTGCCTATCAAGAATTGTTGGATTGTAGATGCAATAAATATATGATTTTGTTATAGATCCATCAAGCTTGAAATGTCCTGATATTTATCATTGAGAAATTTATTGTCGAGAAAATACTTCTTGGAAAAACAATTTGAATCCGCATTGTTTTATTAGAACCCATGTATTTATTTGCAGCGCACAAAATTGAAGATTAATGTCTCGTTGCTATGATGGTAAATTCATACTTGTTAGCACAAAGAAATAAAATAGAAAATTATTGAGGGAAAGATTTTAAGTTTCAGTAGTTAGGATTGTCGTTTATGAGATTTAGAGTGATTATAGGGAGGTGCTACATTGGGAAAAGTGAGAGGTACACTCTTCTTTTCTGAAGTTGTTTGCTTCATGGAGGGAGTTCAAATAACTGTGAGGGTGGGAGACATGTACTCTTTTTTAAAGCTTTTAATTAGGGGAGGAACGTGGATTTCGGTATTAATGCATATCTAGCGATGGATGCCGGGCAGAAGTCAGTAAGCAATATGAAACAAAAATCATGAAAATATTCAATTCAATCATATTTTGGTTGATTGCTGTCCTGTCATGGTCTGTGGATAATGTTTTCGATATTGAGTTAAATGTTGCAGCAAGTTGGCTTTTATTTAAAAAATCAATAACAAAGTTAATTGGGAGAAAGAGTCAGCCATTACAGGTAAATTATTATTTTCCTCAGACCTCAATAAAGGGGGTTAAAAAAGAGGCTGATTAGTAAACCTTTGAATTTGAAACAAAAGCTTTCTGAATTAATCTTTATACATAAATGAATACTAAAAGAAAAAAACATGTGAAAACTAAGTCAAAAGTTATCAGTGTTATGGTTGGGGTTGTAAACGTATGATGTGGAACCGACCAGAACATGACCTTATTCAATCCAAAGTGAAGTCATTTAGATCAGGCTCAGTTTTTACTTGTTTCAAATGTGGCTCAGATATGGTTTTAAGAAGTATGTGTTGTTATTTGTAATTTCATAGTTCTTCATGGATTTGTGTTCTTAATGATTATTTATATGTGCTTATTATTTATCTTTTGTGGAATGGGTTTTTGAAAATGCTTCAATGTTTTAACGGTTGTTGGTTTCTTTTGCAATATATGTGTTTTATTATTTTATTATTATTATTTTTTTGACCTGATATAACCCAAAAAACCCAGTTGGGCCGCAAAATAAAGTTGAAACTTGATCAAACCTACCAGAATGTAAATGAATTGGGATCAGAATCAACAATTTGACCCTTCAAATGTGGATCAGCTGGAGCATGCCAAAATCCAATCCAGCCCAACCCATTTGCCTAGATGAGTTTGAACTTCATTAGCTTAACATTCTTGATAAGGTTCTAAAATTTTGTTCAATACATTTGTTTTCTAAATGGTGAAAATGCACAATAATATATCCTACCATACCTGAGTCATAATATTAGAGTACATGTTATGTAATAAAAAAATACAAGATTTTCCCTTCTCTTTCATTGGTAGCTAAACTAATAGGATTGTGTATTTAACCCATGAACAGCATAATATAATGTGGAAGATATGCACATCAGATGAGTCCCCTGCTTGTTGCATTTTCTTCGCTTTATAGTTTATATTAGCCTTACCTGTGAGTCTTATGGTGCTTTTGGAGAGCCTTATCTCGAAGCATGAGGTGTGGCAAACCTTAGATATGCCTCTATAGACAATACTATAAACTTCTCTCTCTCTTCTCTCTCTTGTTTATTGGAATTAATAGAACATGAAGTTGAATTGATCAGTCATGTATGGGACCTTCTTAGTCTTATGTCTTCTCACAAAATAGGCTCACAGTGGAGCTTCTTAAAAAGTATGCCAATCTCTGATTTTCGTTCCTGTTTGATTAACCAACATAACTATTGACTTCCCTAGTTGAGATTATTCTATTCATTTTTTACTCTTTTATTTATATAGTTAAAACTATAGAATGGTTAAACTAAATGATCAAAAGGATGGCCCAGTATGCAAGGTTCGAGGAAGGTCAGATGTATGCAACCTTACTATTGCGTCAAGGCTCATCCTTGATATGGTTCACAAATGATTAAGGTTGGAAAAACATGTATCATTACCTAAACACCTAAGATACACTAAATTTTAAATACATAGCATGGTTATCAAATAGCGTAGGTGACCCCAAGTGATAGATGCTCTCTTAGCTTCTGCGATAGCCGTGGTGATTAGGTGACTGTCCAGATGATAGAGGGAGATACCTTGATTGTTGTCAACCACGATGCAAGCCTTGTTGGCCCCTACTGAGCACTGATTGAGGCTCTATAGGAGTGGAGAGTGGAGATCAGTAGGTTTGATGAGTCGGCCTAGGTTAGATCTCTGATAATAGAGTGGCAGTTTCAAAGTGGATCACCCCTAATGGATGTCATTTGATGGATATAATAATATTGTCCTTACTAGCAATGAACCAACAAAATCATAGAATTTAGGCAGTCGATTTGTGATGTATGAAAGCAAAGAAATTGGACGGTAATATTATCCTTATTTAGTTCGCACATGGTTTCTATGGTTAAAAGCATTCAAAATGAGTGGCTACAGTTGGACGGTAAAGAATCAGGAGTGAACATGGTTTTCCTTTTTTCCTCCACATGTGCTTTGTTATTATATGACTTTTTTTTTAGACTAATGTATCTGCCATCAGTTTTTACTGTTAGGTGCTGTTCCATTCCCTAGTGATGTTCCTTGCTTAAAGCAACTTGGTGTTTGTGGAGTTATCACATTAAATGAACCATATGAGACTTTGGTCCCTACATCACTATATCTTGTAAGTACTTTATTTTCTGTTGCCCTTAATTTATATGCATCATATAAATTTATTTGCAAGGCATCTTGCTATTCTCCTTATCTGTTGACATTTTGTTATGTGACAGAGTAAATTTTACATTGGTTGAGAAAGGTAACACAAAGGAAAAGGATGATTTGGTTATATTGGTTCTGTGTGTACCTACAGGCCCTTGAATTCAGCAACACATAGAGGAATCGCAGCCTTCAAGAGGATTTGGAGCTACCGCAGCTTACTATATTGATCACAATCTGAAATTATATAATCTTGAATTTAACATGATATTTGATGTCCTGCCTTTGGCAACCGATGTTTTAAAAACTGTACCGTTCATCAAACCAGAAAAGGGGCAGGTCATGGGTCGCTAGTTAAACCGTTGGGTTGAGCAGAATTGAATCATGATATCATGATGATGCAATAAATATTATTAGTTGCTAATTAGTTATATATAAAAAATAGATTAAAGTTTTATATCAAAATTGTAAAAGAATTCATGCAAACAAAAGACAAAGAATAATAAAATGGATAAAAGCAATCAGCATTACAATATCAAGGTTGAGCTTCAACAAATAAATCATGATACTGTTTCAACTTCAGATTCATGTTGAACTCATTGCCACAAAGAACTTGTTACTAACAAACCAGTATTACAATTACATAACTGAGCTTGTATCACACCCAGTATCATATCAACCGGGGTGAGATTTGTCATAAAATACCCATCAGTTTAACCCTGACTGGATCGTTAAAAAGAGGGCGGGGCAAAATAAGAATAAGTAAATAAGGGCAGATTGATATACCTAGAGCCAAACTTCGAGGTTGATATTGTTGTACTGCACCATTTTGCTGAATCAGAGCAAAAAGAAGGGCATCTACTAATCGGGAAATCTCAAGAATCAAATGGTGAGCGGGAGAAGACACATTTGGGATTTTGAAGACTGCTTTCCCTATTTGGAACCGACTTGAAACAAAATAAGGGAAATAGATAATACTTACAGATCCAAAACAAAGAATGAACTCAAGAAAGAAAAAGCGGGACGAGAAAGATATAAAGAATGTGTTTTTTTGGCATTATAGAGGTCGAGGATTAGGATCTGAGCCTCTCAATTGCTGAAGAGGGAAGAGAGATCTGAGTGAAGAGGATGCCCATGGCAGTGGTGGATTGTTTGAATCCGAGGGCCCAGATTCCCCTAGGATGAAATCAGATTGGTGGAGCAAAATGCTATTCCCTGCAATGAAGAAGGGTTAGAGAATGGGGAGAGAAAGAGAGAGAGCACAGGGGAGGGGTGTGTTGCTGCTGCATGCCAGCCTGCCACCAAAGAGCAGGAGAGGGTGGGAAGTTGTTGCCCGTTATTTGCCATCATGCTCCAGTGAACAAGGATACGAGGTGACAAGGTGTTGCTGTTGCCCATAGACCTGCCACCATGCTCTGATGAGTGATGTGGAGGGAGTGAAAGGGAGATGACAGGAAGAGAGAGGGACTTAAAGGTATACTTGTGCTGGTTGGTAGCTGGGGAGGAGGCTTCAATTGATCGTTCTCTTTGAATTTTAATCTCTCACCCCCCCCCCCCCCCCCCCCCTCTTTTTTTTGCTACAATGGATGACTCATACATTTCTAGTGTAAATACATCCAAAAAAGTCAAAAAATAACAAATTAGGGGGCACTCTAAGCTTTTGTTGTTTCCATCTCTTGGAATTTGCTTCCAGTTTATTGGTATTTCATCTTGTTTCTTGATAGTGTTATTTTCACCCTTAGTGGCTATGACTGTTTTCTTTGATGACTTAAGTAATTTGGTCATTTTTCTTCTCTAGTAAGTAGAAGGCAATTCATTATATTCATTGGTTGTATATGAATTTAATAATACATTTTTTGGAATGCGTTTTCTTTTAAATATTATTGTAGGCTCATGGGATTCGACATTTGGTGATACCAACAAGAGATTACCTCTTTGCCCCATCATTTGGAGATATATGTCGAGCTGTAGACTTCATCCATGGTAGGCATTTGCCTTGTTCAACTTTAACATGCATATCAGATAAATTTATCTTCAATGTTGCCTTAGTTATGATGTAATTGTCCTTTAGTGTCGTGGGATTGTTGGATTTAGACCTGATATGTGAGGTCCTGTTCACTGATTTACCAACATTTAATAACTTACAGATCCGTTAGTATGCAAAAGCTATTTGAGATTCCTTTTCAAGAAGTTACAATATATATTACTAATTTTGTAATTCTTGACATATAGAAGTTAATGGTATTTTTTAGCATCTTATGTCTATATCAGGAATCCTGGTTGTGTTGTTTCATTTAGAAGTTAATGACATTACCGTAACTACTAGTGTCATATTGTCTGTTTTTTTCAATTATATAATCTGATGCTCTGTTTTGTCACCTGCTCCATGCGCATGCACCAGCATTCAAACCTCAACTAGTGGACATCATTTTGCTATTTAATGAAGCATGTATACATGCATGCACAATGCATATTTAGTAATAAAAAGAAATGATGAAATGAGCTGGAAGGAAAATTAAGACCTCACATAAATGTTGTGTGTATCTCACAAACAGAAAATGTCAAAATATATGATACAAATATAAAAAAAATTTATCAAGCACAGATTGCCATCTTTCTCATTGAGTCTTTTTTGCTCCTGATTAAACATAAAATAGATGGAGATATTTGTTGGTGAGACACTTGTTAGGAATCACAAGATCAAGTGTGGTGGACTGGTGGAGGTAGGAGATGGTATTGGTGTTTTTTGAGGGAGGGAATGCTTCTTTTTTTAGAATATAATGAATCCTTATTTTGACCTCTATCGAATCGAATCGCGCCAAAAATTGTAATCCAATAAATAAAGGTTTCGCAAGCGAATATTGACTCTTTCATTCATAGGGTTAGTCAATTCATGAACCTCTCATAAGAAAGAAATTTTTTCTTGGTTCATTCCGCCATCCCACCCAATGAATTATTAGGATTCAAGTCAAACATTTATTTACCGCGTTCTCTTTCTCTTTTTTTTTCACCGGAAAAGAAAAGGAAAGAGAACACGGAGCAATATAGGCATGTTGCTAGGGTTATTGGACCGGTCAACCGTTGAGTCCAACCAATATTTTTTCTCATGTTGAGCCACATTAAATGTTAATTCCATAACCTTACCATGATCGGCAATCAAAGTGGATCCACGAAAATTTAGCAGATACGCATGATTCCCCAAGCGGATCCATAACAAACTATCAGTTCAGCATTTAATGCACGCCACAGCCTTGGAAAGCCAACCAGAGTCTGCCAAATCAGCAAACATCGCCATCTCACGTAAATCTCCACCACGTGGCGCTTTAGAGAGGAGCCATCTCATAAGAGCAATGAAATGTGGCACCCACCTCCCGCGCTGCCATAAAGAAGCTTCAGTTTAAAAGATCATGGTAAATTACACCTACCACTGCCCTCTTAGTCATACACCTACCACTGCCCTCCTAGTCATACAGATCTTCCGATACAACATATAGCATAAGAACAACCTAAAACACATTAAGCTAGGTCAACTGCTCTCGACCATGGCGAAGAACCCGATCTAAATCGAGCAGGTTTTACATGAAGATTTTGTTCGGCATATTCTATTTGATACTGGTAGGAGAAAAATCCGACTCGGTATTATTAAAAAAAAGGGCAAGCAGAACCAAGTCAAGATGATATGGATCACTCCTCCAAATTTAAGAATACGACCGATACGATTGATTGGCCTGTGCGCTTCTCTTATTACTTTTTTGTATCCCTCTGTTCCTCGGATACAATTTGATCCTTCTACAGCCAAATCTCAAAAGGAAGAAAATAAGCTATGTTCAAAATGATCAATAAAAATGATCGGGAGTAATGATTGAATGCCGTGTAGAGTTTATAAAGTAGAGTGAGTGATCATTGCTTGGAGACTTGATGGATGGGAGTCTCCTATAGCGACATGCCATGGTTGGACCCTGCGCTGGTTGAGCATCGTTTGATCCTCTTAGAAGGAGTCAAGTCTGTGATAGAAAAGCTACAAAAAGTCCATCCGCAACTTGAATGAAAGTCAAGTCAAAGAAGAAATCTACTAACTAATCGGTGTAAACTTCTCAGCTCTCCTACGATTAGACGTAGTGTCATTTCTGAAACTCCTTTGTGAAAAGAGAACAACTCCTTTGCATCAGTTACCTTTCAAGGCTTTGGCGCTTTTGTCAAAAAGTCCTAAGACCAGTAATGCCGTATCTAGAGAGATAAGCGGAGTAAGGGCCTAAAGATTGTCGTACTTTCTCTTCTGCAATCATCATGGTAAGCTTAAGTGCTTAAATAGTGTGTATTTTCAATCGTAACCAGCCCTTACCGCGATCATCCTTTACTGGCTAGACCGAGGAGAGAGGAACAAAAGACTCTTGATTTTAAGCTTGTTGTATAGTTTCGATAGTAACAGCTTCTCCAACAAGGTCTCTCGAGCCTCGGGCGCAGTTGAAGAAAGATTCTCTTTCGGTTTGTCTTTGTTGGATTTCTTTTTCGTCTGCTTCTGGGGTGCGTCTGTGTCAGCGATGGCTGTCTGCTCTTTAGGGCGACAATCCTTGCTCGAAACACTGAAGCGGTGAGTATCCTGGGCTGTTTGATTAGCATTGCGCTCTGCCAGTGCTCGCTCTAACCCACCCGTTTGCCAACGAAGATAGCATGGCGAAAGAGGAAACTGGGGTCGTATGCAAAGCATATTTTTCGTCACCCTTAGCGAGTAAGACTGTCTACTTTTCAGACTCCCGTTTTGACGCCGGCGAAGGTTCAAATGGGACTTCCTGAGATGAGGATTGAGGAGCCAGTGAGGTTCTCCTTCCATTGTCTGAACTTTTTGTGCCTCGTCCCAGAATACGTTCTTATACTCGTCTTCCACTATAGGAAATTCGTAGACGTCTTCAAATGTGGCGTAAGTAATAAGGGCTCTTCCTTTATGTCTTCCTTTATGGAGAGTATTGATGCCAAATTTATCATTTATGTGGGATAAATGGGCACCTGGTTCCTGATTACTACTGACATATAGCATTATAACCAAAATTAAGTCTTGGAATCAAGCACCATACTGATATCTTTCTATACAGTATAGTATTTTCCTATATCAGCCCGTGGTACATTACTGGAGTTGATAGAACACACATACCATGTGTCAGTTTAGTAGTATACTGAGAAAACCCTGCTCCCCCACCCACTCCCATACAAAAGGAAAAAAAAAGAGCTCGGTTTGGATTGGTACTTAAAACCTTGATTAAAGGTTTTTTTTTAATAAGATTTGTTTGGAAAACCAATGGGAAATTTGGAAGAAAAATTTGCAGACCCAAAGCCAAAACACACTTTCCGATATAGATGACACGATAAGTTTTTCTGCCTATGTTTTGCAATAATGCCATCAAACCTTTTTGGTTTTTCACTTTTCATATTTTCCCATGCTTACTAGCTGAGTTGGACCTCTGTTCTTTGGGATTGAGCTGTGAAAAATTTTTGCATGTTTTTTGGTTGATTTCTTTATATTGTTTTGTAAGTTGAACTTATGTATTTATGTGGACTCTATGAAGAGAACGCATCCAGTGGGAAAACAACATATGTTCACTGTAAAGCAGGTCGAGGGCGCAGCACAACCATTGTTCTCTGTTACCTGGTTTGTCATGCATTTAGCTCTTTAATGGTGACATGTGTGATTGTAAAATCTTTATTAATAGAATTTTATCTTTCAGGTGCAACATAGGCAGATGACACCTAGTGCAGCATATGCATATGTCAGATTAAGCAGGCCAAGAGTTCTTTTAACTTCTTCACAGTGGCAGGTAACTCATTATAACATCTGCAGGTTCTTGATAAATATTATTTTTCAGTCATCTTTATCATCATCAGTTATTTTAGACACTCTAGTCTTCTCTCTTTTATCCATTATGAAGATAAATCTTATTGGTTCTTCTTTATCAAATTATGGTTTGCTATTTAATTAGTGGATCAAGCCTTCCTTGATAAATCACCAAACAGATTAAACAAATCAGATTGTTGTCCCCTACATGTGTATTAATTTGCATTTTAGCAGGTTTTCAGAATAATTCTAACTGTGCATATAACTTATCTAATAGTTACACACAAGTTGACTTGCTTGGCTGTTCAGAACTGAGACATATGTTTATCAGTATATATTTTGTAAAAACCTTTTTCCTTCTCCTCACTTTTTTTTTCCTTTGGAAAGGGCGGTGGTAGTAGTGATAGATAACATTTAGAATTACGGTTATAAGCACTTTATAATCTGTTTCTTATTTTTTGGGGAAATTATTGGAACACACTCTGAACTTAGGGTTGTTTTCACTTATTACCTTTCAAGTTTAAAAAGTTTTGATCTAGTTCCTGAAGTTACTTAGATGGTTAAATATGGTCCTGCCATCCGTCTCCATTTACTTGAGCTTATGGACTTGTATCATGTGATTGTCGTATGACAATCTCCATATTAAAACATCCTTGACTAAGATAAGGCCTTGCTCAGCAAAGGGGTTTGGTGCTTCTCAGGCTCCTGAGTTTTTGAAGTGGTGGCAGGAAGGGCACCACAATGCTGGAGCATGCCAATCATAGTAAATAAATTAAAGAAACCCCAACAGTACAAAACTTTGAAAAAGAAAAATCCATAAATTAGAAAAACTAAGTAGGGGAAAGGGAAAAGAAGGCTTAGATTCATCTTTTTTTCTGCAACTAATAAATCAAAACAGCTGTAAATAGTTGCCTGTAGAAGAACAGCAGCAGACCATCCAAGATTGCCTAGCCGTTGCAAAACCCTCATTAAGGAATCATCACAGCCTCCTCATATAGAACCCAAAAGCAAAACAAAGAAGAAGAGCAGAAGCAAGTTTATAAAAAGGACTTTTCCTTGTGGTGGGAATGTTGGAAGAGATCGAGGGAGAAGACAGGGAGGAGGCAGAGCTGAAGCTAATGGAGGACCAAATAGATTCGGTCATCATGGTGGGAGAAGTGCTTCAGAAAGATGCAGTCTTCGTCTTGATTCTGACACCATGCCCTTGGCTATGTCAATATCTCCATTCCATGGTTTCCACCAGCTAAGTAGTCGTGGAGCCTTTGCTGGATCTGCAACATGGGAAAAAGAAGAACTAATGGTACTGACAGAGATTGGGTTAGACCTGGCAACAGAGAGGGTCTAGGGGGTGACAAGCTCCTCCTTGGTGGCTTGATCCTTGTTATAGACGTCCTCCACATTTCTGTCAACAGTGGACTTGGGATCCATATCGAGCACCAATGGCCCATCCCCTCTAATCTCCTTCAGCGTGCTTTCCATTGGCACTCCTCTCACCTTCCCATCTCTCCCTCCTCTCTTGCAGTATTGCACCACCACCGCCTATGCTTATATACCCAAAAAAATCCAAAAACCTCCCTCCATTGCTCTCCATTGTCAGGGGAACCCTTGGCCCCGCAGCAGTCATGCAATAGTTGGACGGCTAGATCCCTGTCGAGGAGGATATTGTGCCCCCTTCCTTGGCCACCTTGACACCGTTCGCGAGCTCAGCCATTGCCTACAAGACGGTTACAACATTTGCCAGAATGTAGCCAAGGGTTGCTGCTTCCTTGCCCAGGCCAACGCTTGGTAGCTCGCTGCCGCCCTCCTGTCTGCCCCCCTGGCCATTACAGATCGTTGGGGATTATGATGGGAAGATGAGAAAGATAATTTCTGTCAAGGGATTCTGTGATCGAATGCCACCAGACTAGGCAGAATTTCTCAATATGAGCGGCATTCCAAGTAGTATAGATCCTGTATTACTCAAATCTTTCTTAGAGAAAGGTGGCTTAACTAGATGTTACCAGATGCTTCTTTATAAGAAAGCGCTTTGTCTTACCTATGAATTCATCCTAGTTGGGATAACTTATCCCAAGGATAATTTATAATCCCGGTTAACTTTTCCCAACTTCAGTTAACTTATTAGAAATTTTTAAATATGGAAAAGGTAATTTTGTCCTCTTAGATGGTGTCTTAACCATGTTGGGCGTCAGGTGGGCTCGGGCCATATAAGTAACTTCAAGGATAGATTGAAAGTTTTTAAACTCAAGGGGTACTAAGTGAAAACAACCCTAAGGTGTCATCTGGTAATGTTTCCTTTTTTCCTTGTAGGACTGGTTTGTACTACAAAACAAGCTTCCATTTAATTTGTCATGAGTAACTCAAGCCGGCGAATTTTACTTATTCACTAGCTCACACTAAGCGACTAAATCTTGGTTTTAGAACTTGATTTCAGCTTTGATTTTTGGGCAGGTCAAATGCATTTCGTTTTTTCAGTAGTATCAACTTGAGTTTCTGTAGTTTTGACCCAAGAATAATGAAAATATACAAAAATAAAAAATTAGCAGAATGTTAGATTACAAGTCAAATTACTTCTTATTTCAAAAATATTACACTGATTGGACCGTTGAGTTTATTGTTTTGGTGGTAGCATGCTGAAAACATATATGTATGTATGGCATGCGCGCTCACATGTATGTATGCCACTTTTTTTCCTTTTTAAAGCATAAAAGCATTATATTGTTTTTGAGTGTGATTCATCATTTTATTATTTGATGACAATGTACTGCATATAATTTAAATGCTTATTAATTTAAGATTTAAGATAGCGAATCCTATATAAAAAAAATTACTATAACTTTCTTTAGGGTCCAATTCACAGTACCTACAAATTGCTAAACTTGTAAAGTCCAATCTTAATCTTGGGAAAATTCTTGGAATTTGAATAAATGATGGTGGCATTGATTATCCATATATGCAATTGATTTGACCCATAAGCAAGTTTTCAATGAAACTCCAAAAGCTGCTGGTTCCAACTGATTTTGCTTTTGGTTCCAACCGATGAAACTCCAAAAATTTTTGATTTTACCTATATATGTTTTAGATTGGTTCCAACTGACACTGGTTTTGTTTTTGGTTTTGCCTTTGGAATTCTGGCTGAAACTTAACATTGCTTCAAATCTATCACCATGGGGGATAACCTTTGCTATTCTTTTGGGAGAAATATGCTTCAGTGTATTTCAAAATCCAAATCTGTATATCAAAATCTAGCTGATTTTATTTGTAGTGCTACCAATTCTGACAAGCCACTTGGATTTTCATGGAATGCATTTTGTTGCCACTTTTAGATGCTCTACTCAGAAGGCCCTCATTTACGATATAGCTCCTAAGATGTGAGTTTTGAATTATTTACTCGTGAGCTCCTTACCCTGGGTTATTTGCAAGTTGTTGGGATGCCTTTGTGGAGGAGGTGAAAGCTAAATTTCAATGATAAACATATTGTTTTGGAGGACAGGGTTTTAAAATGTCAGAGACCAAATTGAGCTTGACTATTAAAAAGAATAGAAGGAAAAAGGGCTTGTAAACTAGTTAAATCAAGAAAAAGTGTGTGAGATGCAGTTTTAGTGTCTTTCTATTCAAGTGGTTGGTTGCAAAATCTGATGAAGGGAGAGTTTCTTTTCTTTCTCTCTTTAGCAAATTAATCTGCAAAGCAAGCGATGGGAATGGTTTTGTCATCATTCCCACAGGCTTGGTGAGGAGCATAGCAATTGGCTTCAGGTACTTGTTAGGTTGACCATATTGTTTGAGTGTTGGAAATGTACAATTCTAAGTATCAGCACAATGAGGAGGGTTTGAATTAATGACAAGCAACTGGGAAGGGAGAAGACTATAATAGTGTCTCAAAGATATTTCCCAATGCTTGTTCTTGTCAACATTGTGCACTTGCATTATCAGGAGGTAGATTAAGTACCTTGATGGTCTTACTATAGGAAACTTAGAGCTTAATAGTTAGGTTAGGCCATTTTCAGGGTACGTTGTGTCTAATAATTTGCAGTTGCTGGAGTTGGTTACCTTGGACTGTTTATCATCTTACATAGAGATTGTCTTATTGTGCCTGTTTTATTCACACAGTTTGAGACATTATTTCACACCTGAGCCATGAGGGTTTTTGTGAAATCACTTTGGTGCATGGTCATGTCCTAAAGTGTTAAGTACCTTTTATTGAAGAGTTTTTCTTGTGGCCTCTTCATACTTATTAGCATGTATATCCTTTTCCAAAATTAAACTCTACCAATAATCCATCAAAAGTGGCTTAAGGAACTGCCAACCTAGCTTAGTTGAAGCTGCTGCATCAAGGATGTGGGGCTTACTGTTCAGTGTTCACAAACTTGATGCGAATGGTTATGTGAGGATTCAAATTTATGGTGAAATACTGCACAAAACATTTAGTATATTTGAATTACTATACCCTAGTCTATCTGAATCTTGTTTGTTCTTTAAACCTTTAGATACATTGGTTGACCAATATGCATTGTATTTGATGCATCACTATTACATGATTCCAGTTCGGAACTGCCATGGATTTAACTAATTGCTACATAAATGTACTCATTCTTGTATTACTTGTTTGAGATACTACTTTATTGAAGCGTTAGAATTGGTCTGGTGATGTCAACTTTTGGTTTCAGGCAAAACTGTAGATCCTTTGAAATTGTGCAATGAAATCTCTACTGATTGTTCACAACTTCACACTAAGATGACTTGCATTCAAGAATCTTTTATCTTTGACATTTGCTTTTGGCATATGGTTTGCAGGCTGTCCAAGAGTACTACAGACTGAGGGTGAAGAAAACTGGAATATCTAGCTGTTTGGACAATCCAATTGTGAAGTCAGCGGTGCTAGTCACCACTCAAAAACTCGTGGCTTTTGATGACAGCTCCTTTGTGGTGGTATCCGAATCTGACCTTGATGGATATGATGGGGATGTTGCACCAAGCAATGTGGGGAATAGCATATGGGCAGAGCTTGGCCTAGTATACAGGGTGCAGTTAGCTGGCCAAGCAGCTTTTGCAAGGTTCTCATGTTTCTGGCTTCGGTGCCATGCTCATCAGGAGACACTGTTGACTGATAAGATTGGGAGGGAGAGCTGCTCCTTGGAAGCTGATCAGCTAGGAAATGGACATCCCTGTTTGTTGCAAGGAATGGTGGTGAAATTATAATCATGTCTTTTTTTTTTAATCCTTTTTTTTCTTGTGTCTTAATCTCCATAGGCCTTTGTGACAAGCTTTAGCATAGCTGGGAAAGCAGAATGAAAAAGACTGAGCTTCTTGTTGCATGCATGAGTACAGTTTGTACATATGAAATAAATTCTACAGCAATATGTAAAGAGATAATGAATAGCATTGTTCATACTGCATCCTCTTCCTTGTCACCTTGTGTATATCCAATGATCTAATATTGAGTTCGTGTCAACATTTTGTTTCGGGCATTCATAAACATACTCTCTAACTTTTACATTGTCTGAATGCCTGAGCTGTAGATGAGTTCGAAATAACTCATTTCAACTTTCTATTAATGTCACCGCTTGATTCAGTTTAGTGCTTGAAAAGGACACCACTCGTGTAGTTTGGGAGCTGCCTCCAAGTTGTTAACTTGTTCCCTGCAGCTGCTGCTGGGAGGTTAAATTCTTGTGAAAGCTTTAGTTTTTAGAGATGTCTGCCATTGTATTTGCTTTTATAATCAACCATGCACTATTTTATTTGGAAATGATGCAGAATAAAACTAGTATCATTGTCTTTGTAAATTTCAAGGAGAGACACCTGCCTCTCAATCCTAACCCAGACGCTTGAATGAGAAGGCTTGGTATATTAAAAATTGATATAGAAAAACTGTGGCCATGAGATATGAAGCCAGTTCTTTCACTGCCCTAGACCCGAAATTCCTACCATGAGTTTTCTGGCGGTCAGAATTTCCATGTATCCCCAACTGGCTTATGTTGTGGAAGCCAACATGAAACTCTAGATCATTTACTGTTTCAATGCAACAGTGTCATTATTTTGGCAGAGGATTCCAAATTCAGAACTGGCAAGGATCCAATCCTATGATCAAGCAATCGACCATTTGCTTTCAGTGGTGATGGTCGGAGCTCAATTTCTTTTGGCTTATACTCTTTGGCTAATATAGAAAGAAGGGAATGGCGAAAGTCTTAGAAACATTAGAGTGGAGCTTAGAGAGAATTTTGATGATCTGCAAAGCTTAAGGATTCTGGCACCTGAGGCTGTCATATATCTCGCAAGTTTGCAGATCTTTCTTCACAAATCACTCTCCTGGAAGCCCCCCGAACTAGACTTTCTCAAAGTGAATTTCGATGAGTTTGCTCGGCCTAATTCTGCAGGTGCTGTGTTTGTTATTCGAAATCAAATAGGCTGAGTACTATGTACTGCATCCATTCCGATCGCGACTAACTCTGTTCCCATGGCTGAATTTGTGGTGGCTTGGTATAGATGTAAAACAGTTACATCTAGGTTCCAAATTGATAAGATCATCTTGGAGGGAGGGAGATTCGAAGACCAGGGTGACATGGATAAATGGCAAGGAATGTTCGCGGCATCCAGCGTTGAGAACTATTTAGCATCTTTGTCCTACTTTGACTAATTTCTCCTACCTCCACGTTTTTTAGGAAAATAATCAGTGAGCAGACTGTTTGGCTAGCATTGCAAGCTTAATGTGTGTCTCAACATACATGTGATGGTGCACTAGTCTTGCCAGAAAATGCGATATGTTATAGCTGGTTCACTGTTAGGTTTAGATGTCGTGGCAACAATTAATAAAAGAAGCTATGAGGCAATTATGTTTGTTCTTTCATGCAGGATTAAAGAAGATATATTTTCAACTAAGAGAATGTAAAGAAAGGGGAAGAGGTTTGGTGTATACAAAGGTTCGATTAAGGCTAGGCTACCCCAAACCTGTACATATCCACACTGTAATTAATTTGGAACTTGATTTATCCAAAACGTGTTTGCTTGGGTGAGATTTGGATTAAGAAAATCTTACGTTATGCTGGCTTGAAGCCATGAAGGCTTATGCAACCAAAACCCAAACGGAGCCAACAATCCCGTACATAATCCGTTTTTACTGCTTGCAACCCAACCTTGTTAAACCTAACAACCTAGACATCATCTGAGATATCTATCTTGGTGCCTCCTTGCACGTATGAAGTTACCACTTCACTTCCTTCGGACTCATCCTTGCAAATAGCAATCCTACACCCAAATTCTAAGTTGCAGCAATGGATATAACTTTCAACTAATTTAACCTGACGTGATCCCTAAACTGTGCTCAGTTTAAATTTTAAAGTGCCAATGCTTGTTTATTATATACAATGCAGTGTGGCTCTTAACATTCTACTTGGATGTTACTTGCATGTTCATTCACCCCTCTTTCCCTCTCTATATGTTGTGATAAGAAAAACCCATCTAATAAAATCAGAAAATACAATATTATGAAACTAGAGAAGAATACTACCAGAATTTGTCGCCACCAGAATGATCCAACTGTGACTGGCTACTGTCATCACAGTGGTAAAATATAAATGGTCATGGGAGCATATTAATTATAACATCAACAGAGAGGAGAAATGGCATGATAGTTGCCTTAGATGCATTTTCTTTTACAGCTCATGGCTTCTCCTTTCCACCCACCATGAATACTAATTATGCGTGGAGTGGCCACCCTAAACTAATGGTGTACCATGTTAAGCCCTACAAACCCACCCCACCAATCCCTCGCAAATTGCGATCTCACTGTCCTCACAAGCCAAAAGTATCAATCACCACCTTCTCCTTCAAGACCCCTTCAGTTTTTTTCTTTTCCCAACACTCCATTAAAAGCCTCCAGCCATCTTTCTTGGTGTAACAATTCAGAATTTTACTAAAACAAAAAATAGCTATTTTTTTAATTTTTTAATTAAATATAAATATTTAAATTTTTTTAATAAATAATTAATATAGAACTATATATATATATATATATATATATATATCCAAGCAGACAGCAGGACCACATCTCCTTGGAGGCAGGCTCCGAATTTAGCGCTGGCCGCCGTGTCATTCCCCACTTAACACGGTGCATTTCCCACTGAACACGGTGCATGTCCCAATCATACTTTGAAACCACCGTCCTATTCAAGTACTCGACGGCAAATCCACCACCTTTAGCCCTGCTCGGATCGTGCCGATCGTGGTTTTAAAATAAACGGCTACGGTAACTGTTTCGTAACCCTGCCGCATGACATGCACGTAGCAGATATTAAATAAGTATTATTTTCCATTATGATAGTTTCCATGCAGCGGAAACGATTGTTATTAGTTGAAATATGTTATTTTTTAAAAAAAAATATTTTTAGATAATTACAAATAATATTTTATCGTAAATAAATCAATTCCGACTTTTTGGATGACCGTTGCATCAGCTAGGCTTAACTCGATAAATATGGAGTATTGCATGTGGTACAAGTGTCATCAATCTAACTCAGCTCCTTCCTTATCTCTCTCTCTCTCTCTCTCTTCTCTGTATAAAAAATGGTAGCTTTTCTTCACTCCTCTCAAGAAACTCCGAAGAATCACTTGGGTTCTCAGGTAACGATCCATCCGTGCATCCTCCCAGATCTGAAGCTTCCCATCCCCTCGTTGCATCATATTTCCCCGCCAAAAATGGAATTTTTCTGAGAAGACGCCGCTCCAAGAGCTAAGAAATGGAGAAGCACCGAAAAATCCAGATAGTTCTCGGCGTAATCTCTCCATTTCTTGTTCTGCTGCTACTCTACGCAATGTGCTGCTGTTTTCGGAGGAGATTCGGGTGGAGCAGGGAGAGGGAGTCGTTGGAGGGCGGGGGATTTGGGTGCGGCGAGGAGGAGGGGGAAAAGGAGGCGGAGGAGCTGACCAGGTTCGCCGGAGGGGAGCATCTGACCGTCCACGACATCCTGGACGCGCCGGGGGAGGTGGTGGGGAAGTCCAGCTACGCGACGCTCTACAGAGCCAGCCTCCAGCGGAGCGGCTCGGTGGTGCTGCTCCGGTTCGTCCGCCCGGCCTGCGTCGGCCGGACCCAGGACGTCCTCCTCGCGGTCCGGAAACTGGGGCACGTCCGCCACCCCAATCTGGTACCCATGCGAGCGCTGTATGCGGGGCCAAGAGGGGAGACGCTTTTCGTCCACCCGTTCTATTCCGTCGGGACTCTGTCGCAATTCCTTCGAGGTGAGTTGCTTGATTCCTTGGTGCTCTAAAGTTGATACTTTTGGCTGATTTTCGTACAAAGTTTGCAGCTTTGGGAGAAATTGAGTATGTCGATCGCAAAAACAAGACAAAAAAAAAGATTTTTTTTTGGAATTACTGAATGGGTTTTCTAAGTGTTGTGCTTGATTCGTTTGTCTGGACTATATGGTTCCACTTTCTCTTTGTTTGTTCTCAATGGCGTTTTCTTCTTCTTTTGATTCGTTTGTTTGAACTGTATAGTTTTAATTTCTCTTCTTCTATTTGCAATGTCACCGAATAGCAGCTCATTCTTTTGGTCTTTCCATTTAGAAGGTTACACCTCCCTTCTGTGAATTTAGAGAATGACATCCATAACATATTTTGAAAGTTCCAGGAAGGGAATAAGCATTGGGTTTTCGGGCTATAGCTTTGCCATAAGAGAAGAAGAAAAGGGGATAAAAACTTGCTTTTGGAAGAAGAAATGGATGAACTGGAATTGTCTGGAACTAAAATGTTCTGATGAATTTGTACTCTTTTGATTCTTATCGACTTGTTAATTAAATTAAGCTAGACTTCGATGTTCTCAAGCTGTTGTTTAGAGTAGGATCATTTTGGATTTTTTCTTAGTTTTGTTTCGATTAAACCGTTAATATGTCGCCTTCTGTGGTATTGGAGAAAGCCTATCTGATGTTTTTGTTCACTTTATGTCGTTAGATACCTGGCTGCAATGCTAGTCTCGTGGCACAAATTTTCTTGCCCTTTGATATCGAAAAATTGGCAGTTTGATCTCCTGTTTGTTTCCTGATTTCTCAAACTTAGCTCAATGAATCCAATCGTTAAAGGACTTATTGATTCATAAACCTCTACAGATGGAGCTGCTGAATCCCACAGATGGGAAGTCATTTATAAACTATCTCTGGGTATCGTCAAGGGACTCCATCACCTTCACACTGCCCTGCAGAGGCCTATTGTCCATGGCAACCTCAAGTCGAACAACATTTTGCTGGACGCCGATTTGCAGCCTCACCTCTCAGATTTTGGCCTGCACCTCCTCTTGAATCCGGCAGCAGTACAAGAAATGCTCGAAGCCTCTGCAGCTCGGGGCTACAAAGCCCCAGAACTGATTAAGATGAAGGACGCCAGCACACAGAGCGATATCTACAGCTTGGGGGTCGTCTTACTCGAGTTGCTTGCTCAGAAGGAAATTATGAACAACAAATTCTTGCATTCTCAAGATCTTCATCTGCCCACCTCCTTGAGAAACTTGGTTTGCGAGCACAAAGTCCCTGATGTGATGAACTCGGCCGAGCTCATCAACCAAAGTAAGAAGCAAAATTTCACTAACGAGGACAGTTTGCAGATGTTCTTTCAACTGGCAATGGCTTGTTGCTCTCCTACACCTGCCCTGAGACCGGATATCAAGTGCATTGTCAGAAGGCTCGAAGAAATTGGGCAGTGACATCTCCAACCTTGCACTAGTCTTTGAGGGAATTGGAATTTCGTGATGTTATGTTGATGAAGATGTCAAGAACCACAAGGATATTTGACACAGAAGGATGGCGACTAATTAAATCTTTCTTCTGAGCAACCTTATCTACATATGGCTTAGCAAAATGGCATGCCTTGTGGCCTTCGAATCAGAAGTCTCAGCAACTGGATGAGAGTGGTGGATTTCTCAGTGATCCATGTGGTGGTGGGGTTGGGTTTGTTTCTTTCTGAGGAACTAACAGTGCAACATACAAGTTGAACCACTCGCATGCATAGTTTTTTACAGATCAAATTGAGGAAGGACACGCCACAATCGGTGTGTAAAACAGAGACAGATCTTTTGGTGCTTGAAGAACTTTACTGTTGAACTCTTCTGAATGGCTGTTTGAGCTCCATTGAGAGATTGCTTCAGCTGTGACATCAGTTTACTGGTCATCTTTTAACTCAGATTCTTGGCTCACTTCTTGTGACCACTTTTATGTTTTTGGGATGCACTTACCATATGCTCACATACATGCATGGTTGAAGGGAGGAGTGAATTTACAAAGATTCCCTGTTAAACTTACACAGTTGAAGGTTTGTCTTTACAAAACATCATGACCTCGTCCTCATGGTTGTGTAAAATTATGTACTACTGTTGTTAATTACTTTACTGTAAGCTATGGTGTGGAAGAAGTTCATACTCATACTCAAAAGCTCTAATAAATGTTGTAAACTCTATCTGGTGGTCCTTTTTATTTGCCTCAATGCATGTAGTAAGTGATAGCTCACCTTTCCGTAGCTACATGTCACCAACTGTCTTCATTAACTTTGCCAACTGGATGCTGGGTTCACATAATTTGGTCGGCTTAATAAGCTTTCTTATTATAGTGGACAGATTACTAGTTATAAACTAGTCTTTAAAGAAAATATTCAGTTGGCTACTCCTAAGTTGGACAAGAATAATGTATATGAAATGGAGATCTCAGGCAGGGGTCCCAAGACTGGAGCTACGAGTTATTGTAATATTAAAAACGTAGTTCCCATGCCAATCAACAATTGCTTGGTTTCTGAAACATAATGAATTGCCAATTGTTGCTCTAGTTCTATTGTTGCCAGATTAGGTGGAAGCTGCAACCATGTTCCTTCCTCCTGTGCCGTGCCAGCTCTCCGAAGCTTTTATATTGACTTCGATCCCTGGAATAACTCTGCTGTTAGACCATTGTGAAGAATAATTTGCGTGCATTCGGATGTAGAACCACTTGATTTCAAATGACCATGTATGATTCTTGAAATTACAAGTCATGATTTTGCAATACTGAGTACTTGATTGTGCAGTGAAATCTGCTGAAGATTCTAAATTCATGAAATTTTACTCTCTCTATCAGCCAAAGCAACAAGGTCTGAAACAATGATTTATACTTATAACCTTGGTAAGGAAATAATTTTTTATATTCCTATTTTATGTCGTCAAAAAAGAACCTTGCTCAAGCAACTTTACTGTTTATCAGCTATTATGTTACTATCAGTTAAAAATGCTGATGAGTATACTTTTCATTACAGGTTGGATCTTCTATATTCTTCGGTGCAATACAAATTTGAAGTTTTAGTGTAAAATTAACTACTCAATGTGCAAGACTGTCGGCGAAGAACTATAGCATTGCAACTAAGCAACCTTTGTAAGTTTCATGATGGTTAAAAATCTTATCTTATTAATTGAATTTCAATGAATATTACACTATACATTGTACGTTACTGGTGATGGTAGAGATGATTCAGGAACGCAACTAGCAGATGATTTAGCTTGAACTTTATTCCAAAAGAGACCATTATTAATCTTTTTGCGTCATCTATACAAGCAATTGGATCATTAGAAGTCTAATATTTTGGGCTAACAAGATGCATGATGCTGACATTTTATTTGCTGTAGGAGAGCGTTTAGATGTTAACAACATTTTTCTCATAAAATCTTCAGATAGAAACTAATTTAAAAATTTAACTAACTTCAATATGATCCATGTTTAGATAACACTTTCTTTTAACTATGCTTTATTTTGATCTAATGATTACATGATATCACTAGATCATCAAAACATGCATAGTTTTCAGAAAAAGGGATAACATCAATTGTATTTTTCATCTTTGCTTGCGCAAGAAATTCTAGGGTATAGAACTATTGCATGCTTTCAGGTTTGACAGCTGCATATATTTGCAAATATTAAATGATTCGTTTGATTTGAGAAAAAAAGGAGAAAAAATATAGTCAACAAAAAAATAGAGAAATATTTTATATTTAGTCGGGGTTCTCAAATAAGAGAGATAGAAAAATAGCTAAAAATAACATTTTGATATTTTATAAAAAAAATATGGAATATGAAAAAGTTTAATTCCTACAGCCTAAAAATTGAATTATTTTTTTTGTTTCAAAATGCATTTAGATAGAATAGAATAAATGTTTTTCTTTATTAAGAATATAATAGATATTTTATCTATTTTTTAAAAAATAGATATTTTATCTAATGTAAATTAGTTTAGAATATATTATTTTTTATGATCAATTAATATATAAAATTATTTTTTAGATATTATATATTTGTATCAGTTTTTCACAAAATAAATACATACATACACACACACACGTGTGTATGCGCACGTACACATACACTACATTTGCATCTATCCTCGGTACTTTACGTCAATCCGCTCCCCTCGCTAACCAAAGCGGGCTCCATCCGTCGGCGACCCACCAACACCCGATGCCACGTGTCGACATCTCTCTCTCTCTCTCTCTCTGTCTTCTATCCTTTCAGAACAAGAAGTCAAAAGAAAAAAAATTCAAGAACCTTTATCCCACAACGGCACCGAACGAAATGACGCCTCACCAGCCTCACTCCCCACTTCCCACTACCACCAAACACGAAAAAAAAAAAAAAAAAAAGCTGCCTCTCATCCTCGCTTCCTTCCCTTGTGCTCTTCTCCCACTCTGCCCTCCGTCATTCCCCTCTTCTCCTTTTTGAGCTCGATCTCGCTCGCTCGCGCGCTCGTCGATGGAGTCTGGTTCGAGCTCGGGAGGCTTCGGGAAGGGGGAGGAGAGGCCGAAGGGGCGGCAGAAGCCGGGGCCATGGCTGCCGCGGATCGAGCCCTTCGTGCCCCGCACGGATCACAACCCCAAAGAGCTCAAATCTTGGGCCAGAAGGACTGGCTTCAACCCCAATGTCTCCGGCGAGACGACGGTGAGTAGCATCGACGAGAGGGATCCCGATGAGAGGACCGAAGCTCCGGTGGGCGCCGCCGCCGCCGCCGCCGCTGGTGGCGGTCGTGGGGATTTGGAGAAGGGTCTCGGTCGCCGGGGAGAAGCGTTGACAAAAAGAGCTGAGATCGAGCCGATATTGGGCAGGAGAAGGACCAGGATTGCGAACGGGGGGATAGAGATCGATCCGGTGCCGAGAACAAACGGTGATCCCGAGAATCTGGGTTTTAAGGATGACGAAGGGAGGGTTCAGAAGGAGAAGAAGAGGATTAGGATTGAGCCGGTGATGAGATTGAAGGATGAGATGAGGGGTATAGAGGAGGAGCCTCCGGTGAGAGCTAAGAATGATGGGTTGAATGGTAATGGCCGTGGAAATGGGGGACCGGCAGTTGCTCCGGTGTCCATTGATGAAAATTGGAAGAAAGATGAGAAGAAAGGCGAAAGGGAAGTGGAAATTGACATGTTTCCTGAATCTCCCGAGCCGGAGCAACCATCGACATATAGAGATGGAGGGCTTAAGTGTGGCATTACAGAGAATCCGGGTCTCGGTTAGCGCATTACCCTATTCTGTGTCGTTGCTTCTCTTCATGCATGCAATTTTTGTCGCTGAAACTGAACCATTTCACAAGAATTCAAGCAGCTGTTTTTAAGGAAACTGGACGTCTAGCTATTAATTCACTAGGTTTTGAATACAAGTGGATTCTTTTTCCCCTTCTTTTTCTTTACTTCTTTTTGGTAAGTAAAATATTTTCATGATTTACAAGCATGCATTGGTAAACTTGTGGAAGCAACGATCTAAATCTTGAAATTTCAACAATATGAAATGAAAGAGCTTTTCGGTTCCTGATTTTTCTCCCATTTTAATATATAATCTGGCAAATGCTTGGTGTGAATGTTATAATGCTACCATCAGTCCCTTGAACTTTTTGGAATGAACTTTTTTCTGCTTTTTGAAGGAAAAGACATAAAAGGATGCCTTTCCCTTCACGTTTTTTAGTAATCTTGATAGAGTTATTTGTCTTATACAACTAGTACTGAACCTTTTTTCCGAGCTTCAAAATATTCTTTTTCACTTTCTTCTTCAGTGAATATTCACATGTTGCAGTTATTGTTGAAATTCTGATGAGGGTCTTGTATTGATAGTATAGACAACTTCTTTTTTTGTTTTTTAATAACTGAGCATTACTGGTCGTGCTTCCTGTTGCAGCGGCTCTCATCTTTTATGGTGTGCAGCATTATTTATCATTGGTTGGTTCACTTGTGTTCATTCCTTTGATCATGGTTCCAGCTATGGGTGGTACCGATGTAAAGCTCTTCCCTTACAGTTCTTCCAACTTAAGCAACATCATTAATCTTGAAGATTGTTTTATTTATCTTCTGTGATGACAGGGGGAGACTGCTAATGTCATTTCCACAATGCTATTAATTTCTGGTGTGACAACAATAATGCATTCCTTTTTTGGTACCAGGCTTCCATTGGTTCAAGGAAGCTCCTTTGTATATCTAGCTCCTGCTTTGGTAATCATAAACTCGGAAGAGTTTCGAAATCTCAGTCAAAATGTAAGTCTTTAGTTCATATAATGGCATTTACCATCTCCATCTATTGATACCAGTTGCCACTTTTTTTATGTCAAGCCCTAAACATTTTGCCAGTCATCTAGAAACCTTACTGCTGTAACTAACTTGTTTGCATATACCATTGCCATACACCCTTGCAGAATAGTTTGATAATGCCCGTGCATGATATACATTGTGACATATATCATGTTTCTCATGATTTTTTCTTCCTCCAAATTGCTACTATAACACAAAAAAGAAACAAAAAATTAATACAAAAGATGGCCTATTATTGCAAAATAATACAAAGTGATCAAGCGATCACCTTTCTCTTTGAACTTGGAATCTGACCTTACTTTTAAGCAAGATTTCAATGGGATCTTATCCCCAAGAAAGTGGCTACGGCCACACCCAAAGATGAATATAGTCATGTCCAGCGTATGCCGAACCGGCCCGTACCAGCCGGTACGGGCCGGTACAAACCGGTCCGGCCAGCTACCGGTACGGCGGAGCCGTGGAAACCGGTACAGGCCGGTTTCTTGCCGGAGACGAAGAAGACGAGGAGAAAAAGAGGGAGCGCGGGGAAGAGAGGGAGGGAACCCACCTTCGGCCGCCATCGGACAGCCGCGGAGGGGCGTCGGAGGCCGGTGGGGGGCGGCGGAGGCCGGCGGGGGGCGGGGGAGCTCGTGGGGGCGCTGCGGAGGCCGCGGCCGCGGCCGCGTTTTTTAATTTGGGGATTTTAAGTGAAGTCGGCAAATCGGTTGCCGACTTCACTTAAAAATCCCCAAATTAAAACACTCTTTCAATCTCTTAAGATTTGGAATCTCAGCCATACTCCCCATAAATTTGGGGATTTTTAAGTGAAGTCGGCAACCGATTTGCCGACTTCACTTAAAATCCCCAAATTAAAAAACGCGGCCGCGTCCCCTGTTTCTTTGGAAACAGTGACGCGGCCGCGGCCGCGGCCTCCGCAGCGCCCCCGCGGGCTCCCCCGCCCCCCGCCGGCCTCCGCCGCCCCCCACCGGCCTCCGACGCCCCTCCGCGGCTCTCCGATGGCGGCCAAAGGTGGGCTCGCTCCCTCTCTTCCCCGCGCTCCCTCTGGTTCTCTTCTTCTTCCCCGGTTCCGGCGGGGAAGAGCTTCCCGGTTCGTACCGCCCGGAGCACGGTACGAACCGGCCCGTACCGGTCCGGTAGGCAACCGGTACGCCTACCGGACCCGGTACGGTGGACCTTGGTCATGTCTATGCTTTGATGAACATCTAGCAGCAAGGTCTTCGTACCAACCCATGCCGTTCCGTACCAGACCATACCCTTCTGTACCATGCTCATAAGATATAGGTATGGCACCGAGGTTTGGTTCGGTATATGAGCCAAACCAATCCGTACTGATCCGAACGAGCAAAATTGCCCCATGCTAGCCAGTATCGACGCATCCAACCTGGTTTTGAAAAGTGTTGTGGTTGGGAATAGGAAAAAATGTTGGAAGCCTATCTCGTACAAGATACATATGTACCATGCCAACTGTACCATTACCAAATTGGTAATGTACTAGGACAGTTCTTTCGGTACCAGTTTTGAGGAGCTTGTTTGGTAGCTTGGTAAAGTCCTGATCATGGTTGATCATCCCCATCATAAGGATGGGTAACTTGCCCTTTCCATGTTCATCCATGTCCAATAAAATATATCTGTATCATCAATAGAGAGCACATAGTCTCTCAG
Source organism: Phoenix dactylifera (assembly GCF_051530095.1). NCBI lineage: Eukaryota > Viridiplantae > Streptophyta > Magnoliopsida > Arecales > Arecaceae > Phoenix > Phoenix dactylifera. Next base: position 34,395,583 of record NC_143195.1, read on the forward strand.
TCACTAGAATTGCCAAGAGACTCAAGAAATGGGGAGTCCTTGTATATCATCCATCCTAAAACAGAACTCCCCCTTGCGAAAGCCCCAAAACATTCTGAAATGGTTATAGGTTTCCCTTGACTAGTTGGCTTCTATCATTGGTTCAGCCACAAACTAGTCTTCATGAACTTGTTAATCAAGTTCAAGCATAAAGTACTAATCACATCTATTTTACGTAATTGGATTATCAACCTTAATATTAACCATCAGGATTTGCTTCGCCACAATAGATGCTTACTTGGGCTCATTCAAGTATCTAAGTGTTTGACAAATGACCAGTTAACCTTGTCCAACTAGTACTAGATACTCTTTCAACCTTACTTAGCCCCAAGTTAATTGATTTAATTAAAATCAGACAAGCAATCAGGTAGCCTCATTGAGACAAGGCCAAGCTCTACTTGAACTTGGGCCAAATTTAGAGTGTTCTAATTCTACCAAACCAACAATCATCAAGTCTTGCATAGTGTCTCCGACTGAATCAAACTTTACTTTCATAATCAAACTGCACTGTATTTGCCTCTGTTATTGTGCTAGAAGAATAATCCATAACCTTGGTGACGAGCAAATGATGATCTCAGCATTTCCTTTCATGTGCACATAAGCCTGCTGAAGCTTCTTTATTATGTAAGACCTAAATAAATTAGATTTCTTCAATCTGTATGTTCTGATGATCCATGCACTTCAGCTGTAATTTTTTACTTGTACAACTTGTAACTAAGTGATAATAGTGATTTGCTGGTTGACTCTGAAATTCCCTTGCCAATGTAGTATCCAACTTCTAGCATTCCAAAAAATTATAAACCTTGCATTGGACAACAGTTCTGCTGTTCTTTTAGTTGATGAGATCATGTGCTTTTGTTTGGTCAAATGCAGAAGTTCAAGCACGTTATGAGGGAATTACAAGGGGCCATAATTGTTGGTTCAGTTTTTCAGACAATCTTGGGATACAGTGGCCTTATGTCACTTCTTCTAAGGTAAAGTTGAATTGTATTTTTTTGTTTTTTGAAATTTTTCATGATTGTTTATTCTTGAATTCAAAGTATGTTATTTCTACTATGCAGATTTTTTGTTTGATGCAAACGGCTCTCAGTGATTGGTCATTGTTACTGTTTGGCCTAGTCTAGGTGGGTCCCCAAAGTTCAGTAAGTTTAGGAAATAGGAGTTTAGCAGTCGTTTCCTTTGAATAAATGCTTAGTTACAAATAGTTGTTTGGTTTTCGTCTTTCTGAAAAGTGGATGTCATAAGATTGATGTGACACGTCAGTTCAGTGAAAAATGACAGGCAGTATTAGTCAAAGGCTTGCCCTTGGATGAGATTGAGGATTCAAATCCTGGGTACTAACTCAATTAATCCTTGTTGCCAAACTGCATCTATCTTTACAACAACAAAAATCAGGTGTGAAGCTAAAAAATAAGGTGATAATAAGAATAGTAAAATACTAACTATACTTTAAATATAATGCTCGCTATTTGGTCTGTGTTAGGTGTGCACACTAGTCTCTTTCATTTTTTCCCCTTTAGAAATGTTTGCAATGGAACCTGTCATTCACTTGGTAACCATCTGAGAAATGAATTTGGGTCAGGCTTTTTTCCCTTAAATGGGAGAACATATGGGAAATGCCTGAAAAATTATCGGAAAACAAATTAATATATCATTCGATATTTAGAAATATTTCTCATTCCATTTCCTCATCAGTTATGTTTTAAACTCCTTTCTAGTTTCCATTTCATACATTGAATTGCTCATCCATTTCCTTAAGTGGCACCATGTTTATTTCTAGTCAGCTAAATTTGTTCTGAGTGATTCCAAATAGGATATATAAATATTTCAGAACTTTGTCTCCTTTTGGATAGACTATTGCTGCAAGACTGGCACATAAGTTTATTATGACGAACTGGTACTTCAAGTTTTTTGTTTATTTTTTGGTTATATTACAGGTCAATAAATCCAGTGGTAGTTGCACCCACTGTTGCCACAATTGGTTTGGCGTTTTTCAGCTATGGATTTCCTCAAGCTGGAACTTGTGTAGAGATCAGCATTCCCCTGATTTTATTAATTCTTATTTTCACTCTGGTAAGGATAAGCAATCTTGTTATACTGATTTATATGTTGCAACTTGTGAATATTCTATGTTATTTTGCTTTTGTGTAATGTGATGAAATTCAGATAATGCTCAATAATGACCATTTCAACACTCTTGCCTAATTGCAGTACCTTCGAAGAATTTCTTTTTTCGGGAATCGTGTATTCCTTATTTATGCGGTATCTTTCTCAACCTTTTTGTTTGTCTGTTTGCTGAACTTTTAAACTCATGAGCAGCATCCAGAGGACATATTTCCCTATCTTGAGGCTTCGGGCTAAACACCATATATCTGACCTTCTCTTGCAGGCCATCTAAATGGATTGATTGCTTTTATTAATACATTTTTATAGAAGTCAACTATAATGTAGCTTTGTTGGAAGTAATGCTTATCATCTTTTCACATTATGCACTGGCAGGTTCCCCTAAGTGTTGTGATTGTATGGGCATATGCCTTCTTTTTGACAGCTGGTGGGGCTTACAACTATAAGAGCTGCAGCTCAAATATACCTAGTTCAAACATCTTACTGGATGCTTGCAGGAGACATGCAGATACTATGAAACATTGCCGGACTGATGTTTCTAATGCATGGAAAACTGCTGCTTGGGTTAGGGTTCCTTATCCATTCCAGTGGGGTTCCCCAATTTTCAGTTTCAAGACATCTTTCATTATGATCATTGTAGCATTGGTTGCATCAGTTGATTCAGTAAGTATCATTTAAAAATTAAAACATTACTTGCATTAAGTAGATATATTCACATAAATGCACATTGTAAGTACTTGCTTCATGACAGTTTTCAGTTGCAACTGATGCTGAAGGTATTATTTATGATGAGAAGCTTTTGATTTATAATCTTTATCCTACAATGAAGAACTTAGGATTTATAATTTACTTTTTCTTGGTTCCTTTTGGAGTGTTTTCCAGACCGAATTAGACATATGATAGATTGGTTTCCATTTCATGTTGTGTCTTTAGCAAATCCACCACAAACATCAATATTTTTCGACAACCAAGGGATGCCATTTTCAGGTTAGGGATGTAATACTTCCACTAAAGACTTGTCTTTGCCCCTTTTTTAATATATTAACTTTCCTCATTTAAGGTGACAAAATAATTAAATCAAGTTTTGACATTTTCTTTTGCACTTTCAAGTTTATTCTCGCCCTTTGAATTGGCTAGGTGGTATTTACATGATTGTTACTTGTTAAACATTCAAGATGCAACTATAAAAAGGGTAAGGGCATTTTGACTCATGGAAAACATATTTATCTTGTGATGACCCTTAGGATATACCTGTAATGCTTGAATCTGAAATGTGCCATAAGTTGCCCATGTGAGTTATATGCACTATCAAATAGCTTATTGTTGAAATTGAAGGTTGGAGGGATCAGATGCTGGTTTGACTTTCTAGCAAGATGTGCAGAATTTCTACTATGTTGTGATGCAAGTCATCATGCAGATAACAATAACCATAACCAACAAACCTTATGCCAAATACATGGGGTTTGCTTTATAAATCACTGTTTTCTGGACTGTTTCTCAACACTCTGCCCATGCTGGCTTAGATCCTCCCCTCTTCTTTCCTAATCCTTTACAAATCTCAGCATATGGTCCCTCATGCGAATTAGATCATCCCTCTTTACCAGGCCTCCTCATATCTTTACTGCACGTGTCGACGCCATATCAATTAGGTCTCCATCATGTAGATGCTAATTGAAAGCATAGATAGTGAATTGTTTTATGTTGTACCCTGGAATTGGTCAACAAACTTATCCCAGTAACTTGGTTCTGAAACTGTCAGCACAAGCCAGATCCCGGCACCCTAGGTTGAAATAACTGGCAAATGAGGATTCATAAAGGATATCTTTGTTACAATGAGGTGTGATGGTTATTGTTATGGTCTATGAGCCTTATACCGAGGTTTTCCAAGGTTGCAAACTGTCACAAGAACACATTCTCTCATTTCTTTTAATGGCTTTTATCCAGGTAGCTATGGACTCAACCAGCACATAAATTCATTAATTTCTTTTTCACCTGAGGATACACAGTATACACCAGTCTGGCCTTGGACATTTTTTTGTATAATACTTATGGTGAGAACACAGATGTAGACCTGAAGGCTTAGAATTGTTGATTTGAGCAATTGAAAATGTTGCCTGCCAATATCAAGCTGTAGTATATCATTAAAGGCTTACATTGTAAGACCGTGATGTTAATTCCTTTTTGCCATAAGCAATCCCTATGCTCTGCAATAACAGGATTTCAAGAATTTTTAAATTCCTGAACTTTTAGTTGTTTGTTCTTAGCAGCTGACAACATATCTATGGCAACTTGAATTTGTGAGTTAAGTAAACTATTATAAGGGGAGTAGTGATATAAACTTCTCTTTTGCTGTAGGCTAATTATAGATCCTATCAAAATTCATCTTTATTTCTTCATGTGACTTTTGATTATATTAGTTCTGCACTTAAGAGTTTCATATAATTTCCATGCGGAGAACTTAATAACAAGTCCAAACAAAGAGGGAAAACTGCATATTTGAAATAAGTTTGGCTGGGAACTTCTGCAAACATACACCTATATCCTTATCATAACTGTTTTTCATTATAGTTTGAGTTGTCTTTGGTCCTAATTATGGGGCTTACATAGTCTATTTTTAAAGTGCTAGTTGCCTCATCTTATGAAGATCACTTCATAGATTTATGTAGGTGGTTATACAAACATATTTAGGTTTTTAGGTGCCAAGTAATTTTAGAGCAGCTATTTCTGACCTCATTATTTTCTCGTAAAATCTTATGACCTTTTTTGTACAAGGTGAGATATCAGGGTGACTTTTTTGTCATCTTGCATTACAGCTATTTACTGGAAGTATTGTGCTTATGATACTGATGGGAGAAAAGGAAATGTTACAATAGATATGCTTCTGTTTTTGACATTCTCATTCATCTAAGATGGCATTTACCTCCATCTGATGACATTCACAGTATAAGAACTGAATTGCTGCTTGAATATAGTTTACTAATTGAAAATTCTCCAGGTTGGGTCATATCATGCTACATCCATACTAGTCAACTTAAGGCCCCCAACACCTGGAATTGTTGGCAGGGGAATAGGCATGGAAGGGGTTTCAGGTATTCTGGCTGGACTCTGGGGCACAGGAACTGGATCAACCACGCTGACTGAAAATATACACACCATTGATGTTACTAGAATGGCTAGCAGAAAAGCTTTGCAACTTGGAGCAGCCTTATTGATCCTCTTTTCCTTTGTAGGTAAGATTATGCATGGTACCCAGGCATCTTTAAATTCATTTGTGCAGTCACTCTTTATACAAGTAGAATACTAAGAGCCAAAGTTTACTTATGTGATATAAACATAATTATCAGGCCTCACACAAATTGCTTATTACGTAACAAGACAAGAAATACATCATATTTTGGTTACAACTTGCTCTCTTTCTACCTTTTCTTTTCACCAGGAAAAATTGGTGCGCTCCTTGCTTCCATCCCACTTGCTTTGGCTGCTTCTGTTCTTTGCTTCACGTGGGCTTTGATTGTAGCACTTGGCCTATCAACTATGCAATATACTCAAACTGCAAGCTCCAGGAACATCATCATTGTTGGGTTTACCTTATTCATCTCTCTCTCCATTCCTGCATATTTTCAACAGTATGAACCCAATTCCAGACTCATTCTTCCCAGTTATTTGGTGCCTTACGCAGCAGGATCAAATGGACCAGTCCATACAGGCAGTAAAGGGGTAAGCTTTTACATTAAAACTTTCAAGCACATTCATGAAATATATATACAAGCATGGATTTGCATAGTTACCTAAAATTACAAATGCATGACTTGTCTAGTCTTCTGAGATGCTCTCTAATCTTTGCTGCTGACACGTGCCTCATCAACATTGTCCCCTAATTGATGTAAATAATACTGGAACATGGATCTGATAGGACTTTGCCTAGCACCCTATACTTTATGAGAAAACTTCGTGGCCCACAAATGAGGGAACCAATAATTAATAGGAGGTTCCCTCGAGTATCCAGGGCAAACGCTTGGAGCTGAATAATGTGTATAACATGCTATTAGTCATGCCTTTCAAGACTCTGAAAAGTAATCACTCATCCAATAAAGTGTATAACATAATGTGAGGCTAACTAGTTTCTTAATGATCTAGTATTACCATTATCAAGTACATTAATGATCTAATGCCAGGACGCAAGCATCCAACTTAGATTATGTTCATGAGACTTTAGTAACAGATATACTTAAGAAAAATGAAGCTCGGATTGCCATATACTGCGCATGAACTGGTGCATCTTGTCGTTAAGACCATCTAGTTTATTCTGGATCTTATTGATACTGTTCCTTGCTAATTGGTTCTATGCTATGTGCAGCTAAATTTTGCATTGAATGCTCTTTTATCTCTTAACATGGTGGTGGCACTCCTCGTGGCCTTTGTGCTCGACAACACAGTTCCTGGTAGCAGGCAAGAAAGAGGGGTCTATATCTGGTCCGATTCTAGTAGACCAGACATGGATCCATCTTTTCTTGGACCCTACTTGTTGCCAGAAAAAATAGGGCGCTTCTTCGGCTGGGCTAAATGTGTTGGTTCATAATTCAATATTATGTCAAACCTAAGGCATTGATCATGTGTTTGCTGCATCCTTGTTGCTCGGTCTTGTAGCATCATTCTATTAGATAATTTTTCTCGGAGGGGCTTTTTTTTCTTTATTTGATGTACACTTTTCCATTCACCTTTACATACAGAAACTGAGAAAGGATATAGGATACATGCTTGATTTTATACTACACTGCTGCTGGTTCCACATTCGGAGATTTGTCTGTACATTTTGATTAACAATTGGATCGATCATCATTAACGTAATATCAGACAGTTGCCAGGGAGTTCTGTTTTCATATTCTTTCCATTATGGTGTAATCTAGAAGGAAAAAGGTGACTGCTGTACTTCTTGGCAAACAATATTTAAATTTCTTTGTGCAGATAAGATCTCGCAAACTGGAATTTTGTTCAGTTGGCATAATTCTTATAGCAGACAATGCTGATGACTTATTAAAACAGATATATATTCTTGCAGAAGAAAATTCCTTCAATTAAAGCGTTAATTGCAGTTAAAAATATATCTTGGTATCTTAACACAGCAGCAGCACAGCGGATGATGGGCGCTATGGAGGGGACTAGAAGACAGATTAGATAGAAGAGAGTATGTAAGAGAGAAAAATTAATTAAAAAAAAGGTGGAGGGGTCATCCGGTGCTATAAGGAGATATTGGGGCCAGAGTATAGCGGAGAGGAGTCTCTTTTCCTCTCACCAAAGATTGCTAAGAAGGAAGTCTCTTGGTATTACGGGCAGAAAAATCAAGCAAGAGGGTTCCGAACTGTGAAAGGAAAGAAGGCACAAAAAAAAAAAACAGAGATGAACGCTGGAATTCTAAAGTACTTGCCTATTCATAATTTTGAAAGATTTTAAACTAGTTTTGCTTTGTATTTTTTTTTTCCTGAGAGTTTTATTTTCATACGATCCTAAGTCATGTATCTTGAGACTAGATTAGGTTTGCAATTACAAACCTACAATATATACCACACAGGAGGTTGTTTTTGAGGTGAAGCTGGAAGTCACTAGTGATGTAAATTGGTTATTAGTGACTCGATTGAACCAGATCTGGTTCTTTATGTTTGTGTTCTTCGAAGCAAAGGTGATAGGGGCACAGTCTTTATGTTTGTGTACTTCGATATTTAGATTTGAATTTGGTTTCAACGTGACCCTACCAACAAGCAGCCCGGCACCTTATAATAATACTATATTAACAATAATAATTTTACATATGTTGTAGAGTGTGATCTAAATTTAAACACTAAAAAGAAGCTTGAGATTTATTTTTTTTAGGTATGTTAGAATATGGTACAAAATCAAAATATTCCATTACTTCATGTGGTTTTGAAAAAGAGAATTAAGGATTTTTGAACAATAGGTGTCTTCCTAAGCGATGGATTTTTTATACTTGTTCTAAAAATCCTGATATTAGGAATCTCTTATTAGAGTAGAATTTTCCAAATTCATGATTTTATATGTTTTAATGCCCTTGCATTCTGCACCTTTTTTTTTTTTTTTTGCTGAAAAAATAGGAGGGGGGGGGGGGGGGGAGGTGAAACCCTGCCTGCGTAGCAGCCCCCACTGGATCCCGTTCCACCAAAAAATACTCAATGCAGGTAGATGAGATGGTCATTCTTTACTCATACTCTTCCCGACTCGTGGGTTGTCCCATGTGTGAGTACGTCACCCCAGTGCCACCTCAGTACTGGTGGACCAGATGGCGACTCCACCTGGAAGATCAGACGGAGGGCATCCGGTCCCCCACATTTAATCGACGCTCGCGCGTTTCGAACTTGGGCCACTCCGGTAGAAGCATAGCTCCGTTCCAACCATACTGCCACCTTGGTGGCTTGCGTTCCGCACCTTCAAGAATTCTCATCGACTCTCTAGGAGTAGGTCTTTGGGACACGGACTACATACTTATGAGATGCATCATTCCGTCTAGGACTTTGGCAACATTTGGTGCGATGAGAGAGAAATCCAAAGATGTTAATATATAGTTGCTAGAACAGTAAAGCACTACCCGCATTTTTTGTATTTGGGGGGGATATTTCAAGAATTAAGCATAAGAACATGTTGGTGATTAGGTGCTTGCAAATTCGTACATTTAATTTAGTCCACAATGGTTATACATCCTACATATTTTGTTACTACATCCTACATATTTTCTATGTTACAATTCATAATTCATTCTGTTTATGTTTCATATCATGACACTTACCTTTGGTGTTAGAAAAAAAGTATCAAAATAAATCAATAAAGCCGATGTGTTAGGGGCGAGAAACTTTCATACTAAAGGCACTAACTTCTTTAGAAGATCTTTTCATGTATTAAAGAAAATTTAATCCGCCTATTTATATTGCATCTCTTTTCATTGACAATGAAGGGAGTTTTCATGCAATACATGGCAAGATAGAGATTAGAGTGGATAAACCAAATTAAAAAAAAAAAAATTGAAATCACAAAAGGTTTACATACAATTCATTTCGTACTAGAGTTTTATATAATTTGCTACATAGAAAATTTCATGCAAATCATAAAAATTTGGACACTGACTCGCCCCATAAAAAAAAGTAGCAAATGAACGTGACAAGTTTTTTAGAAAAATGAACATAACAAGTTTATGCTGCCTTCTTGGATCTAACTCAACTTTTTATAACTAGATCTAAAGCTACTATGTTATGAGTAACTAAAAGCCTAGTTTCCACTTGCCTTTGCTTGGCTTGAGAAAGGATTTAGCAGAGACGAAGAGAGAAATTACGCTAATATTATATATATTTGAATTCAGAAGATTCTTTCTTACATAAAATGTATCGATATTTTCTACCTTGGCATTAAAGCAGTCGCCCTCGAAATGAATCTACTTTGATAATCAGGAGAATGACGTGTCACGGGCAAGTAAAAAAAAAACAGATTTCTAATTCTGTAATTATACACGTATGGATTTACAAAGAGCTTCCAAATATGCTCTTATGGAATAAAAGCCAATTAAATTTAACTAAAAACTAGAAACATGTTTTATCTACACCCATCAATGCTTTACTTTTTCATGCAAACTAGTTTGAATTGGAATGAGAGGCTCTTGTGAACGTAATATAATTTAAGACAAGAGTCGAATATTTATTTTTCTAAGGAACCAAGAATAGATTCATTATTGTTGCCTAATATTAGTATTGAAGTAAATGGAAGGTTGCTCACAATATATAGAAGCTTACACTATCAATTGCACATAGTTGTTCAACTACTAGTTAGATATTGCAAAGTACACTTAATAACGATAAACCTCTCCATCTAATTACATTCATGCCCCACAAAGATGTTAACAATAGAAATTTTATTTTTTATAGTGCATGATTATTAAGACTGATCAACTTCTTTTATTAGGATATGATTTGTATTTCAATTATTAAAATTCTACTATCAATACCTTGTATGAAGTCCAATTCACTAACTCCAAAAGTAATCTCTTTGTTTAAATATTTTGTATAAATGTTCCTTTCATTACCCATAAAAGGCCGCTTATAAGTGCACAATAGTCTAAAGTTAGATTATCATATCTATTTTAGCCCATATCTTACATCTTGAGTGTATTCAATTTCTAATTATCATATTCACGTAATATCTTGTGTGCGAATAAGAATATTTACTCGCATCGTTTGTTATTAAAGAAAGCATGCCAAGAAAAGAATGAGAATGATGAGCTTGTATGTACGTACAATCGTACGATTTTTGGATATTATGATGATATATTTTTAATATAGTACAGTAAAAATCAAACCAAAACCAATTCCTGTTTAGTTATCATGCACAATGTACTAATTTTAAGTATAACTTCTATTGATAGGTAGGTTTCACATTGTTGTTATAAATAAAATATTGAAACATTCCATTAGATTCACCCACTAACATTTAAACACATGCAATGTTAATGCTTGATGGATAGTTAAAATCATTTCCAATGATCATTACATAGGACTAGGTTTTTGGGTGACTAGATTTCTAAAATACAAAAAATTTATTAATTAACTACTACTTTGCCCCTCCCCCAGCAAAATAAAATTAGAATAAAAAATGGTATGTTTAAGTCAAATGTATCGGAGTTTCTCCAAAAAAAATTTTATTTTGATGCAAAGGGCAAATCTTGTGCAACTTAAAGCGCTTTTTTTTTTTTTTTGAAAATATCTTTCCTCCACCCTCGCAAGCCTGGCCTGCGAGCTTTAGGATATTATTAAGTGGAAAAAAAAAGAGATAGAGGATTAGTGTGGCACGTATATATGTATATATATATGTATATTTGTGTACGCATGCATGCATATATATGCCAATGTATGTATGAGTGTGTGCATGTATAAAGCACTATTTTAAGAAAAAAATATCATAACTAAAGGTGAAAAATAAAATTTGCATGACAAAAAAAACAAAATAGATGTAAAAAATAAAAATTGTGATAAATATAATTTATTTATTATAGATAATAATAATAAAATACAGTAAATGGGGACAAAGATTTTATAAGTATATGCTAGCGCCAGTTAAAACGCACGGTACAAATTATATTTGTTGGTAATAAAAATTTTATGTTGTATATAAAGTTTATGCCATTCAGGTGCTAAATAATGAAACCAATTCAAATTAGATGTTACAAATACACCAAGCTTAATCCTCATTCTATGTTATAAGTATTTGCCAGCTTTTATAACTCATAATAGTAATTCAACTTATTTAGATATTTATCAAATAATATCATAAAATAAAAATATTCACATGCATCATGCATGAACTAGCACCCAGCCAATAATTTCGTGACTACTACCAAATTTGAATTTATTGGTCCTATCTCCATTTTTTGTGTTCCAAATGTCTATAATTGGGTCTCAAATTCCATAATTTTGGATCCACTTATACAGATCCATTGCCACCCTTCCTATATCTATATCTATATATATATATATATATGTAGACGGCTTTTTTTTTTCTCTTCCTCCTCCTGGAGCAGAGAAACCCAAGGGGGAGAAGAGACGCGGATCCATGGTTACGAGGTTCCATTTTCATCCCCTCGCCGCCCCACCCCAATCCCTCCCACCTTCTCCATCCCTCCCCCTCTTCCGCTCCTCGCCCTCCTTCACTTATAGACTTCCCCTTCCTTATAGGATTAAAACCAAACGATAAAAAATAAAAATAAAAATAAATCGAAGCGCCCGTGCGAATCCCTCAGCTCAAGAACGCCATCTGCAATTTCCGCAAAAACCCTCGTTTCTTCCATTCTTTTTGTCCTCCATCAATCTCCCAACAAACCCTAGAGAGTTCACCTGTACAAACAAATGAAAACCCTCAAAAATTTTCGTAGAAATCCGTCGAATTGTTGAATTAGAGATCGTTGGAGCTCGCCAAATCTTCTTTCCGCTTCTTGGTCCCGAATTAGGGTTTTGCCGCCATGAGCCGGAGGGTGAGGAGGCGCGGCGTGCAGTCCAAGGACAAGGAGAAGGTCGTCATCTCCCCGGTCTTCCCTGAGGCCCCCGAGGATTGCGAGATCCTCCGCCCTGGCGGCGGCGGCGGCGGAGGCGACGGTGCTGGGGTGGCCGCCGTGGACTGGACTTGCCTCGCCGACGACACCGTGGTCCAGCTCTTCTCCTGCCTCAACTACCGGGACCGCGCCAGCCTCGCTTCCACGTGCCGCACCTGGCGCCTCCTCGGCTCCTCCCCCTGCCTTTGGACCGCTCTCGACCTCCGTGCCCACCGCTGCGGCCCTGACACCGCCGCCGCCCTCGCCGGCCGGTGCTCCCACCTCCGTCGCCTTCGCTTCCGGGGCGCTGATGCTGCCGCCGCCGTCATGAACCTCCAGGCCCGCGGCCTGCAGGAGATCGCAGGGGACTACTGCCGCGACATCACCGACGCCACCCTGTCGGTGATTGCTGCCCGCCACGAAGCCCTTGAGAGCCTCCAGATCGGCCCCGACCCGTGCGAGAGAATCACCAGTGATGCTATCCGTCATGTCGCCATGTGCTGCACGAGGTTAAGGAGGCTGCGCCTCTCCGGCATCCGGGAGGTTGACGGAGAGGCAGTGGGAGCCTTCGCGCGGCATTGCCCGCAGTTGGATGAGATAGCCTTCTTGGATTGTGGGAGCATCGATGAGAGTGCTCTTGGGAAGGTGGTGTCCCTAAGATTCTTATCCGTTGCAGGGTCACGGAACTTGAAGTGGGCTACGGCCTCCCTTGCCTGGAGCAAGCTCCCAAACTTGATCGGTCTGGATGTTTCAAGGACGGACGTCTCCCCGAGTGCCGTATCGAGGCTTATCTCCCTGTCCAAAAGCTTGAAGGTGTTGTGCGCTCTCAACTGTGTCGCACTCGAGGAGGAAGTGAATCACAACCCCGCAGCATTTACCAATACCAAGGGCAAAGTGCTGCTTGGCCTTTTCAGTGATATATTCAAAGGGATTGCTTCTTTGTTCAAGGGCACTGTGGTTAAGGAGCGGGGTATCTTCGGGGAATGGAGGAGTTGGGAAAACAAGGACAAGAACCTGAATGATATCATGATCTGGATTGAGTGGATCCTGTCGCAATCACTGCTTCGTATAGCAGAGACTAACCCACATGGCATTGATGAGTTTTGGTTAAGGCAAGGTGCTGCTTTGTTGCTGAGCCTGGTGAAGAGTTCACAGGCGGACGTGCAAGAGAGAGCGGCGACTGGGCTTGCTACATTTGTGGTCATTGATGATGATAATGCAGCAGTTGACCCAGCGAGGGCAGAGGCGGTGATGCGGAATGGTGGGATACCTTTGCTTTTGGAGCTTGCAAAGTCTTGCCGGGAGGGCATACAGTCTGAAGCTGCAAAGGTTGGATTTTGTGTTGATCCATCTTATTATTAGCAGATATTGTAGCTTGATTTATCAGCTGCACATAAGGGTCCTTTTCAATGTCCAGGCCATTGCAAACTTGTCGGTAAATACCAAAGTTGCGAAAGCAGTTGCTGATGAAGGGGGTATCAGTATTCTTGCAGATCTGGCGAGATCCATGAACAGGTTGGTTGCTGAAGAGGCTGCTGGAGGGCTCTGGAACCTTTCCGTGGGAGAAGAGCACAAGGTTTGCATTCTGTTCATTCTGCTGCAAGGACTACCTTTCATTCTTGGTGTACGTGTTACTAATTTATTGGATTTGTTTCAGGCGGCCATTGCCGAGGCTGGTGGGGTAAAAGCTTTGGTGGATCTTATTTTCAAATGGTACTCTGGAATAGATGGAGTTCTGGTATGACCAGTGCTTATGTGATGGTTGGTTTATCTAGAGTAGAAGATAATGTTCTCAAGTCCTGCCTTCTTGTATTTATTCTTAAACAGGAACGTGCTGCTGGTGCCCTTGCAAATTTGGCTGCCGATGACAAATGCAGTCTGGAGGTTGCAGTGGCTGGTGGTGTCCAAGCTTTGGTAATGCTTGCTCGGTGGTGCAAGGTTGAGGGAGTACAAGAACAGGTATCACTGACTTTATCCTTATTCCTTAGTCTTAGTGGCCCACTTTTTTTTTTCGTTAAACAGTATTGTACTGCATCTTCGAGGCTTGTATCCACATAATAAAGGTAGGCAAAATGTAGAAGATTTAAAAAAAATCTAAATTTCTTTTAGGTCAATTGATTCATTTATTTGATCTGTTTCATTCTAGATCTTTCTCCTTGTCCCACAATTTAGTGCACTGTTGTGTATTTGACATTTGGGCTGTAAAATGAGCAATAAACTAGCAGGTATTGGCAACAACACCAATCCAAATTAATTTGGTACTTCTAGTCATCAATATTTGGAATACAGATTTTCTGTATACAGTTGTTATTATTCTCGTAAATTGCTTTAAATTTAACATATATTATTTATTAATTTAACTGTTGTGCAGCGGCATTAAGGCAAATGTCTTTAGGATATTGGAGTTGTCCTTACTTCAAAAACATGCTCTATATCGAGCTGATAACCATAGGAACTGAATATTGTAGCACCAATGTAAAAGTCAAAATTTTTACATTTTTGACAACGAAAAATTCTCCTTTCATTTATGACAATAAGGGTCAAAATCTTTATATTTAGTGTTTCATATATTTGATGTTCCGTCCTCTTTATGGGAACGAAGCAAAAACTTGACTTTACTAAACAAGCGAGAAAAGCCCTATATATTATATTAGTAAAGCGCTAACACGTCCCTTATGCCTAGCTAACGCCCTTTAGTTTGATTGCAGCTCGCGCAGGGGCGTCTTCCTCTTTCCGTCCTTCATGATCTTCTCATTGTTTTGTAATTTAGTGCGCTGTTCTATATTTGATATTTAGCCCATAATTAAGCAATAACTAACCGGTATTGGCAACAACATGAACACAAACTAATTTGGTGTTTGCAGTACTTCATATTTGGCATGTAGACAGTTGTCATTCTTCTGATAAATTGCTTGAAATTTAACATAATATTCTTGTCAACTTGATTACTGCATGGAAGCTCCATCCTTCCATTAGGTAAATGATTCTGGGAAATTGGAGTGTGTTTACTTGAAAAATATGCTATATATTGAACTTGTAACCATACTAACATCAGATCTTGGAACCAATTTAGGGGTGAAAATCTTTAAATTTTCTACAGTGAGAAGTGGTCACAACTTTTAAAGGAGGGAAAATTGAATGTCATGCCCATTATGATGATATATGGTTCAAATGACATGGCATGTTTAGTCAAAAACTGGCAGGTTGCTTCTTAATACAAGCAACTTGACAATGGAGGAACTGGGTGGTGATATGTTAAAATAAAGGACTATGCCTCAAGGTCAGCAAGCTTAGAATTTGACTTGTCGCCAGGCAATTCTTTCAAAAATTGTGGAATTATATTAAGACAAGGTTTTAAGAACCTATTCGTCTTACTATGGACAAAGTTTTCACTATTTTACCATGACATTCTTTTTAAGTGTGTTCTTTTCGAACTCCTTTATTTGGTGGTTGGCATGCAAGTCCTTGTGCACATCACAAGAGATGAGAAGAGAGTGTCATGGAGCTTAAAGTTGTAGATTAGCTACAAGATACTTGAAATTTTGGAAGCTAGATAGCTATTAAAATGCATCCAGTGATGGAGATCAAAGTGGATGAAGAAGATGACAAGAGTTGAAAATGAGGGAAGGGTTGTTTTTTTTTTTTTTTTTTATCGATTCCTTTATATATTTCTTTGAAGTTGTATCATAAATTAAACTAGCAAAGCATTTTGGAATCTTGATGCTTCTTAACATAGAAATTAGCTGTGTTCAACATGTATAGAATGTACTTCATTGGTGCCATTGGTTGTGAAAACAAGTTATGTCTAAAACAGTTGATAATTGGTTGCTTTTCAGCCAAATTTTGTTGGAAAAAGGACAGCAGATCATAGATAAAATGTCTACCATGCTTTGGTTGGCACAAACTAGCATACCGATGCCTTACTAGTGCATGCAGCACAACTGTGCCACTGCTCCGCATGTTGTAGTGCTATTGCATGTCTATGCGTGCCAAGTACTAGCATAACATGGCTTGTTGCAACCCAACCATTACAGCAAAAATGCTTAGGCATTGGAGACACATTAGGCTTGGTCTTAACTAGGTGCATACAGACCACCATGCTCTACAATAATGTCTTTGGTGGCCCACTCTTTGACAGTTCTCATTCAGATCTAAATATTCCTTTGCCATGTGATACCTTTCACTCTAGCACAATCGGGTAGTCCTTTCAGTATGGTAGTTGCACTCTAGTCACTAAATAGCCCTTTATATGGGCGACTCACTTTAGCGCAACTCTCCTCCCCCATCCCTTTAGTTGCGGAGTTGGCTCTAACGCCAGATGATATGATCCTAACCGCTACACCAAAAATTCCTAGGGGTTAGATATGTGTTAGGCTTAGGCCTTAACCAAGTAACAACACGTACATACCTTGCTAGTGCGAAGCTAGCACAATGCCATCACATGATACTTCAACTTCATGCAGTAAATGACTTACAAATATGGGAACTTGCTTTCCAGTAAGAGTGAGAAATGCTTGTTGTCTCTAGAGGGACCCACTTTAGCATGTTGAAGAAAGCAGAATCGAAGAATATAATCATTTGGACGTATAATTTTGAAAAGGAATGCTCAGATCTGTCGATGTAAAACAAGGTCAGTCAAGGAGATGAGTTAGAAGATGTTAATGCTTTCGTTCATGGGCAGTTTATATAAGAAGCATGGATTTAGATTTTTGGGCAGTTATTACTAAATGTCTTGAGCCTAGTAGAGTAGTATGTGTAAATTCTTCTTCTTTTGAAGTTCGTTGGATATGCCATTAAGTCAATCATTTGCGGTTTTAGGGAATATTTTAGCTGGCTCATATTTGTAAGAACAGGTAAGAGGTCTATTTAAGTGTCCTTTATGTCTTATTGACATTGATTTTTGTGGTAAGTTGTTGATGGTATCACATTAGTTTGTTAAAAAGACAATACTGGAGGTAATTTGGTGCTTGACGAAGATCAATAAACTATTAAGGAAAGTGCTAGGTAGCCACATCCTAGCTTTCCCATGCCTATTGCCACACGTGGGGACTGGCTAATTTTAGGTCGGAATTCATGGGGCTAAGGTCCAGTTTCCACCATATCTCGGAGTAAATGAAGAAAATATATTTCCCATACTACCCTCTTGAACTTGGTCATCTATGTCGATCTCAATTGCTCATCTACTTGTTTCTCTCTATCCCCTTTACCTCTATATCTCTGAATCATTCCACGTCTATTGTGCCCCTCTTGTTATGTCTTTCATGGAAAAAGAGATTTTGTTTTTTGATATTGTAAGTAGAGCAGCAGGCATGGTAGAAGAAATTATTATTTTTCTTTTCTTTTTTAAAAAGTTTCTACTTCTTGAGGAATGATAATCGTGGTAGCTTGAATGAAAAAAGAGGAAAACCTTGTATATAAATCTTACGTATTTGGTGACATATCGTTGAATCAATAGTGATGCTCAGTCTCTTTTCTGATCATTCTGCTACAAATTTCGTGGCAATCTGAAATTCACCATTGCTCTATGCTATTCTATGTGCGACATACTTTTGTCTTGTGGTGGTTGCCCATGGTGGTTACCATTTGTCCACCGTTCTTGTCTATGCTTCTGCGTTGCCCCTCCTGTCCATCTTTCTAAGAGGAGTCCTCAAATCACGTCCACAGCACCAATGGATGCCTGTCCTGAACCTTTTGGAGATATATGTGAAGAGAGATAAGGGGATAGAGTATAAGGATCTAAGGAGTTCTGTAAGAGAGGGGTTAAGAGATAATAATGCAGGATAGAGGGGGCGGTCAGGATAGGGTAGAGATGGGTTTGCTTGCTCCCCTCAGGTGGTTTCATCTGAAAGAGGGGAGAGAGATGGAGGAGAGAGATGAGATGGGAGAGGGAAGTTGCAGCATAGACATAAAGGGTATATTTGGGATAACAATTCTTGTTTACTTGTGAGACTGGAGAGTCTGGTTTTCTGTCGTGTGGTCATAGGCGTGGGAAAGCTAGGCGTGGCCCTCTAGCTTTCCTCTAAATTATTCACGTTATTGACCTTTTTGCAGACGAGCTGATATTTGATATGCAACTAGAGAACTTTTGGTGTAGCTTTGTTCTAGATGTTCCAGTGTTTTTATCTGATATCTTATAAGGTTTGATGCGGAAATGGTTTATTGCTGGAAGTCTTTTAGCTTCTAAATGTGGAAAAAAATTCAAAGTTAAAATGAAACATATAGATAAATTTTTGGTTGGACAAGTGGAAATGGAAATGGAGTGGTTGCTTCAGAGATCAGGTCCCTACTTTCTGCTTTTTCCTTCTCTCTTTTAAATTCTCATAGCCTTTAGGGTGTCCTTATTTGCACCAATGTCTTTTTCACGTCTTGATATAAAGCTCTTAATGCATCATGCCCTTGGAAAAGAACCTCGGGTTACACCAGGATGAAAGAAGAGAAGGCTGAGAACTGATCACTCTGGACTGGTTTCTTATTCAACTATGTAGAAAAGGAGGTGCTTATACAGCTTCTTTTATTTTATTTTTTAACCTGTGCCAATCTTGGATTTCTTGGAGGCCTTTAAATTCCAAAATAAATTAAGAAAAACTTGAAAGCCAAACTTCTGCCAAGGAACATCATTTGCATATGCAAAATGACAAAGCTGTAATTCCTGACATTATTGATGGTTCTTCAGCAAAAATGGTCATCATTTCTTCTTCTTGACTTTGGTTCATGAATCCTAGGGCAGCTGGAAGGCTTGTTACTGGATTTTGTTTGGCTCATTGGATAATCAAGCACTTCATCTGGCAAGACAATCCTTTATTTGTTGGATGTGTGTAACTAACTAGTACTTTATTTGGCCAATCAATCTTTATTTGGAAATCAAGCAGGAGGCAGCTCCTTTAGCTACATCATGTCATTTGCATTGCAAGAAATATATAGTTCTTTGGTGCCTTTTTCACATTTTGTTTGT
This sequence comes from Phoenix dactylifera, assembly GCF_051530095.1. Lineage (NCBI taxonomy): Eukaryota > Viridiplantae > Streptophyta > Magnoliopsida > Arecales > Arecaceae > Phoenix > Phoenix dactylifera. The sequence goes on from NC_143195.1 coordinate 34,414,776, forward strand.
TAGAAAGTTTGTATTAGAAAGAATCTGAAGAATTTTATAGTTGTTGAGCTTAGTTAGGCTGATTCTTTTATGCCACTCAGTAGTTTGGATTTCGGTCATTGTTGGCAAATGCCACTCTAGGGCACTGTGAAATTTTCACTATTGCAACCTTTTTGTATTTTGTGCTTACATATTTATCTCCTTGATAATTATTAGGTGTCTGTGCTCGCCTCCCCTGTCCCTTTCCAGTTTTGCTTGAATTTCACTTTTTTAAAACTTGCTTGCTGACAACCACTTTACACATGTATACAGATAAAGAAAGAGCATGTGTTTTCACCTTTATTGTCCTTTTTTCTATTTCAATGTTACTTTTGTCTATCTTGATTAATATATTTATCCAAGCTATTTAATTACAGAGATCTCGGGTATGTTGGTAGGAGGCTGATACTCTAAGATGAATTAAGATCTTCTTATTATATTGGCTGAGATGGAATATTAGGAAATTGAGAAAGAACTGGGATTTCTGAGATCTTAATTAAAATTGTAGGAACTGAGATATTGGTATCTTGGCTGGTATTAGTGTTATTCATTTGAATATTTAATATTCTAAAAAAGTAATTTACAATTCTGAAATAAAAAACAGTGTAGGAAAAATCATATCGATTCATTTTGGCTGATATAATGGGGAGTGAGATATAGGTTGTATCATATGTTGACTGCCTGAGAATGATACAAACTGATATCTTGGCTGAGATATCAACTGAGCATAAAACCTTTATTCATTCGCCATTGAAGTGATTCACATGGGTTCTTGTTCAAGCACAGGTGTATGGAGAACGGAACATGTACTAATTCATGTTTCTTTCAGATTTTAGTTTAAGCAGAAATGTTATTCTAAAATTACATTCCATTAGAAATTGTCCTCCAAGTCTCTTTGTGCTTACACGCTTAGAATATGACCAACATCAAGTTGGAGTTTTTGCAGCAATTTGGTAATTTAATGTTGGGAGTGGATGGCATTAAGTTAATGATTTAGATGCTCTTTATATGAAAATTTCTTGCAAGCTTTGTCTGTGACAATCTCCCTCTTTCCCACTTAGTTTGAACTCATCCCTTTTAGTAGTACATGATTCTTTGCTGCAGTGCTGCTTATTTGTCCTTTTCCTCATTCTCCTCTCTACTCTCCAGGCTGCTCGAGCTTTAGCTAATCTGGCTGCTCATGGAGATAGCAACAGTAATAATGCTGCCGTTGGTCAAGAGGCAGGTGCACTTGAGGCATTGGTGCAGCTAACTTGTTCTCAAAATGAAGGTGTAAGGTAATTGTTCTTTTAGAAAGTAATTGTGATATATTACCATCCTTTTTTAATTGAGGATTTGTCAGCTCCAACAAACTAATGCATTTTGCTTTGATGTTAAATCTTGTTTAATGTGGAAGATTGGCTTGATTTGCCATCACAATAACATTAAATCTGAAAGGGCAACTTCTTTTCTTGTTCCTTTACTTGTGAACGCTAAACAGTTGCGGCAACTTCCATCACCATTTGATAGAGATGAATTGAAACTTCTCGTACTTGAAGATAATTTGTTTATTAATATTGTTGAATGACATGTGCTTCATGCTTAAACTTCGTTTTCTTTTTTTTTTACTTGCATATTATTTATGCATGTCAAGAAATTAAGTCAATATTCACTTCCATTCATAAAATTAACCAGACAAGAAGCTGCTGGTGCTTTGTGGAACTTATCTTTTGATGATAGAAACCGAGAAGCAATTGCTGCAGCTGGTGGGGTTGAAGCCTTGGTACGTCCTTTTTATTTCATTTACTTATTTATTTTGACATGAGCACTTGTTCAATATCCATTGTTTATGTGCTATGCAGTCTTGCTTTTGCGAAAGTTATGCATACTATATGAATGTGATTTCATTTTGAGCTTTGAGATTATTATAACAACTTGTGCTTTGTCATAGCATTTGTTTATAAAGCTATGCATCTTGTTCAAAAACAAAAGAAGAAAAAACTATTTTAGAATAAAAAAGTGGAAAAACTTGCAGAAAAAAGAAAAGGGAAAGAAGGGAAAATGTTTGTGGTGATCTATTGCTCACGGATTACTCGATATGATAGCGCTACTCAATGAGTTGAGTACCAGCACATATGGGTCTGTACTAGCCATACTTTACCCTATTGATAAGGTACTTGGACGCTACCTTATTGAATTTATGAGGTACCAGTATAGATACCAATATCGATACTGCAAGACTTGGCACTGATTGTTCTTTTATTCATTTCTCTCAGTCTCTCTCTCTCTACATAACACACATATATGTGCATGTGTATGAAGTATTAACTTGTCTTTTCTCCATGAGTAGAAGCAGAAAGGTAGAATAATTCCTTGACCTTCCTTTCCATAACACCTTGACCAAACCTAGTACTGGAGCAAACCTAGGGGTGGAAGAGGAGTCTATAATATTCGGCCTGATCCGTTTTTATATCCATATCGATCCGGCCATGGATACAAATTTGAGCATCTAACTAATATCCATATCCATATCAATATCTATCAAAGAAAAATGAATATGAATATGGATAGACAATTATCTGAGCTGTATCAAAATATCTAATTTTGTTTACAATCCTACTTAATGTTATATAGCTTTTATATACTTTTTAGGGAAATAATTGACAATATTAACATAACATTAACTTAATTTATCTTCCATATAGAGATAGCTTTCATTTGGTGGTTCATAAACTTTAACTATCTGATTTATATATGCATTTATATCTCTGATTCTATCCGTACTTTTGTTATACAATTTATATCTTTCCCTGTTTAAACAAATATGAATATGAATTTTAGCATCCCATTATATCTGTATCTCTACCTGAATTCACCAAATAAAAAAGGACATGGATATGGATATCCTGATATCCAATCCATATGCTACCCATTTTCATCCCTAAGCAAACCCAGTAATCCGTACTTGATCTGCCATAGCCTTAAGCCACATAGGCTGGGACCCCTAACTATGTGGGCACTCGCTTGAGCAGTGTGCCCAAACCAAGTAGGCTGCATAAGATCCTAAAACACCTAGGCACATTTGATATTTCTATTTGCTTATGTTTTTGCACAGAGCTTGAAGGGCTGCTAGTTGACAGTGTTTGTGACTCTGTGGAGAGCTTAAAGGGCATAATAGGGTAGTCTAACATAGCTAATTTTTTGCTCTAGTTTCTTGGCAGTGTCATTCAAAAAAGAAATAGGTACCATCCCTTCTTTCTCAATGGTATTGAAAATAGTTGACTAGCGCATGTGGCTCTCTTAGATGGTATCATGAGGCATGTGGTATGTGACTCACATAAGTCCTTTTGTGGTATTCCTGAGTCCCGAAATTATATAAGCCTGAGAGCATTTTAAAAAGCCTTGCCCTGACTAGTATGGTTGGATGAGGCTCAAACCCTTCAAGAGAGTGTTTGACAGGTTCTTCATGTGTCTCCTTTGAAATCTTCATGCTAATATGCCTTGTCTTGTTAGGCTAAAATGCTTGTTCCTCTTTGACTTATTGTGATGCTTTTCTTTTGCTTTGGTTGCAAGAATTTCAATAAAGATATTTACGTGCTAACTTTTGAATTTAACGTCTTTCAAATCTCACCCTTTTTCATGTAACAGAGCCCTATATATGTAAATATTTATATACATGTGTATATATACATCGATATGTATGTATGTACGTACATATGTATTAAGCTGTTTGGACCCTAAAATCTATCCTCTGTATTTACACCTGCTTTTGCTGGGATCCTTGTTTTTCAAAATTGGATATAGAATAGTGGTGTTAGAATTGGCATCAAGAGCTGGTACAGGAAGATTCCTTTGATCTTTTTTTTTTCTGTTTGTTTTTTGATTTCATCAATTTATAAAAGTTGCTTTGCACTTCGCAAAGTGCTTCGCTGAACTTAATCAAAGATAGGTCTCTCCCTTGCTGCTTCTCTCTTTTTGCTTATCTAGATATTATAGCTAGAGAAACTTGAGGTTTCAATTTCATGTAATATAACATGTTAGTTGTTTGTATACATTAGCGAGGGAACTTGACTGATTGGCTTGCTGAGGTAAAATTGTGGTAGAGGGTGGTTTAAAGCCTATACCTTTATCTGATATATCTTTCTCTCTCTAAAGATTGTCAACCCCTTGGCTTTTTTCCATTCATGTGGGTAGTTTTTATATATTTCTTTTACTGTTTAAACCTTTTGAACAGTTAAATATCATTGTCTTGTTTGATTATATAGGTAGCTCTTGCACAAGGATGTTCAAATGCTTCTCAAGGACTCCAAGAGAGGGCTGCAGGTGCTTTGTGGGGATTGTCAGTATCAGAGGCTAATAGGTAATCGTTATCATCATGCTTATTGCAATAGCTG